>NC_046966.1:6809462-6984462 GCF_009769545.1 Cyclopterus lumpus | reverse complement strand
CTTTTTAACAAGAGAGGTGCTTTTGTCTCCCTCCTCCAGCACATATACTGCATGAAGACACAAAGCAGGTGTAGTGAGAGGTGCTTTTGGTCCTTTCATCTCAATAACTGTATATAAAACCTTCTTCTTCAGCAGTTACTGTTCATATTGCTACAGTTCACTGTGTCCTGTCCATGGGGACATGAGAATGAAGGGAAATCGTCATCGATAACATTTCCCCTTAAACCCTAAAAACACATTTTCCCAGCTCCTACTCGAAGCGATGGGGTCTCACATCGACACACCGTCTTTAAAATAAAATCGGTTTATTTCACATCAGAAATAATCTGTAGTCTGTTTTTGTCTCGACAACATGTGAAACAGAATCTAATGACAGCTGGGCTGGCAACGCATACCCTTAGCTGGATGTGAGCGTGCCCGACTGCCTATAGTTCAAGTAAACACTGTTAACTCCGTCAGCACTGTTGCCGTTGTTTGCGCCGTTTGCACGGTTTGCTGTCATCCGCCGGCATGTTCAGGAGCTGCTTAGAGGCAATCAAAGTGATAGATTTATAGATATGTCTATATGCAAATACAATTAGTAGGTGAACACAAACGCAGGACATGCAAAGACTCAAATGCAAATGTGTGTTGGCTGACGGTAAACAAGCCAAATGAGGTGTTCAAGACTGCACATTTAGAGGGAAGGCAAAGCTAAATAATCTTGGTTTTGGTAATATAAATCTAATTTCAGTTTGTACACTGTGGATGTATCTTAATGTCAGGATAAATGTAAGTGTACACGTCCATGTTCTATTTGATGCCGTCATTTAATGTTCACGTGTTGCAGTAAACGGCATGGGACATGAGGGACCCACAGGTCAGAGTGTATTCTTCGAGCCTCCCATCAGAAGCCTTGGCGGGGCCCATATTGACACTGTAAACACCTGGATTAGGCTGTCCGACCACTCTGTCAAACCCCATGTCTGCTGCTTGACAGGTAATTACAGCCAATGGGCTCCGACGCCTAACGGCTCCGGTGCAAGGTCATTGTCTGCCTCGATCTCCTCCAACAGCCGAATCCTAAATTCAGTGACTTATCTCCTCTGCGACAGATGTATTCGTCTCAGGCTGGCAGTGTCATGTCCTTTGCCCGTGATGGATCGTCGTGTCAGAGTGTGTCGGTGGGTCGCGCTGGTGACATCTTTGTGATAATGGATCTCATCCATGTCGTAGGGCCAAGCAAATTGAGGCAGTGGTAATGCTGAGAAAACGCTAATTTATTATGGTTGAACAAATACGGGCTCGTTTGATACCCGGCATTTCTCCCAGAAGTTATAGTCTTGGCAAAGTCTCTAAAAAAGCATTTAGATCACCCAAAGTACACACACTATAAAACCATGTCGTACTTGAAAACGGTTTAGCTTGGGTGATTCCCTTTGTACTTTCCCGCTAATGAATATGAGATAAGTATAAGTAGAAACAAAGACGCCTAAGTAATAATAAAACAAAACCTTTGCTGATAGATAACCGCCACAAACGGCTGTGATGTTCAGCAGTGCAGCAAAGGGAGTCCAGGGATCCACACGTTAATGAATAGATCTTTGTTCCAATGGTCTAATGTATCAAATATAATTTCTAATCAGGGGGTTAATTGTTCCATCTGACTCTTTGTTTCAAAAATGAAGCCACAGAAGCCGCACTCCCATGGTTTCGCTGTAATAAATTAGCTCATTCTTCAAGAAGCCGATCCTCGTTGCGATTTCATTGCGTACCTTGATGAAAAAGATACGCTGGATATCTTTTTAAAGCATTCCGACTGTGGTGACCAATTTAAAAGGACAGGCAACACTATTCCCGATAGCTCGCTTAAATGATATCATTACTGTGAAAATGACCTCTGCAGAACTCATCAGATGGAACCTCATTCTCTCACTGGTGTAATTTATCGGCAGGTGAAGTACGCGGTGTGCACGGATTCTGTATGTTTGTGTGGACACGGATGGAAAGAACCGTTAAATAACAGATGAAGATGGTCAAGAGTCAAGAGTTGAGAGCCAAGTAACAACAGTTTCTGTATTGAGTCACCGGGAAAGCCTTGCAAAGAATCAGCTTTGAGGGGATGTTAAATCCACCCCATTGCTAATCACCGCAGTGCATTTTGATGCAGCAGAGTAGCTTCTAAATATATTTCACTGGTCGCACAATTTACTGAACGCCAAAGGTCAAAGGTCAAAGGATTGAGATAAAAGGGACTGAAGTGGATTCAGGAGGTTTCTGACCTGCAGCAGTAATTAATACTCAAATGCTGTGAGAATTGATGTCTAATTTGCACAACTCCACTTAAGGCCGCTTTGATCTTACAACAGACCAGTGAAACTGACCAAACACTGCCAGATGTTAGATCCATCCAGAGAAGAGTTCCCCGATGACAAAGAGGTTGTTAAGTCTGCCTCCCATTACTGTTGATGCCCAGAGCCGATGGCGTTATCTCTGCTCTCACCTTCTGTTCAACCGAGCAAAATCCAATTCAGCCTCTGAATAAACATGTTAAAGTAAATTTGGAAGATTACGATTGCAAACGGGATCATAAACATGCATGATAAATATTCCTTTACTTCCGAGCGAGGTGGCTAGTTCACTTGCAACACAACACGCCGAGGTTATATTAAGGTCCCCGCTGAAAGCCAATTTAAAGTGCGATTTGGATCAACTCGAGGCCTAAAATACCACATTTGGCAAGTTTGTGGTCGCCAAAGGCGCCATGAAGCCGACTGATGGAGAGAACGGTGCGTTGCGCTTAACAGCATTGGTTTCATCTCGCCATTGATAACACACGGTTAATGACAGACTTCAGGTTGAATTTCCTCTCCTTGATCAGTGCATGCATGCAACGCATTTTGATGAAAGCTGAGTGATGCGTTACTGCCCTGCAGTTCCAATTACGCTGTTGGGGCACTTTTGATCCCGATATAATTATAAAAAAACAATTTCAAATGGGTTCAAAGTGTTGACTCTCAAACTGACTCCAAAAAAACAAATATTTACTTTAATAGAATTGTGCTGCAAGTTATTTACTATGCATGGAGGAATAATTATCTCAGGAGATCAAACAAAAGTGTTCATTTCCATGGCACAGAGTTGCTGAGTGAGTATACCTGTTTGTGTTTGCGTTAGATAAATGCAGACTTAAGATTCAATGAGAGCCGAAGCATACTGGTCGATGCCATGTTTGGCCTCCCCCACTGGAATGCGGTGGAATAAATCGGTGCTCTTCTTTATCCACCATATTGGACTGAATATTTTGTGTCACGGCACATCATATTTCTCCTGAGGACTGAAATGCGTGAAGCGTGAACAGAATTCTTGTTGTCTTCAAACAGACTGCTGAAAACTGAGAGGGAGGATGTTTGTGTACCGTGTGTGTGTGTGTGTGTGTGTGTGTGTTTATTGCATCTACAGTCCAGTGACTGCCAAAGTGGGGACCGCGGCACTCTGTGAATGGTCTTCAGATTCATTGATTTAAATCATCATTGTATGACGGTTTCTGTTCTTTATTTATATTACAAAAGGTTTCATAGGTCAACACATTAGATTACCTTCTAATCTAACAGATCTCTAACTTTTAGAATCTGCAAATATGTTTATTATATGTATAATATTGTTCGAATACATTTCTCTTATGTTGTTTTTCTCACATAAATAAGAATATAGAAGTGTGTAAAAATAAGCCACATCAAAGTATTCCACGTGTCTCTAAGGACATGGGGTCCGATGCATATCTCTATCAAATGCTTTGGCGTGTGATTTGGCTTGCAAACTTGCTGATTATTAAATACATGGAACATTTCTCACGAAAGCCATGTTCCAGAAAATAATAAGAGACGTCTTCTGCTACGTGCACATATATGATATGTGATGTCATCACCCTAAAAAAAGGGGACTTATATAAATGTGTTAGATTGCTGCTAGATCAGTATGCAATATGCGTGCCTCCCTTTGTGTGTGGAGGACATGAAAATAGAACTGAACTCCAAACCTTGTTGGGAAAATGGGTTCCCAGTAATTTACCAGTAACTATTTGTGAAAGAGTCCTATGCCCATAAGGGATGCAATCTGTGCACAGTGGAACACAATGCATTCCTCTATTATGGTTGAATGCAGGGTAAAAATAAAAAAAGGCTTCAGAATCGTGGGGTTCCTTCCATCAGCAGTGTGATTGTGCCCTTAGGTGACTGTGTGAGTGCGTTTGTGCGTGTGTGTGTGTGTGTGTGTGTTCTTAGAGGTCACAGAGAGGGCACTCTACAGCTGGGTGAATAGGCTTTTGCTCAGCTTTTTTTGAATGGCTAATTGAATTAAACTGAATTACACTGCACACATGATGTGTGGGTTAGCAAAGCCACTGAACAGTTTACAAATCAAGTATCGCGTTATACCATTAAAAAAAGATACAAATCTGATCTGGAAAACCTAAAAGAAGTGAGGAATGAGTATACCTGCAGCAGACTTATGGGTGTTTGAAAACACCCCCGTCTCGACATATCAAGTGCGATCGAGCTCCGTCATTGAAAATGAAACCGTCTCGGAGCAAACTCTCAATCATTTGATATGTGGTGGGTTTGTGAGACAGCTATGAACTATATGAACTATAATCCTTCCGATGGTGAGTCAGCCAGTCATTTGTGTCTGTGTGTGTAGCATGTACAGTACGTTCACGTGTGTCTTTACGGTCGTCTCTCTCAGCACTGTCTCCCACATGCATCTGTGTGCATGAGGTATTGTGTGGGCCAGAATGAGTTGGTGTTCTGGGGGGGGGACGGGGGGGGGGGGTTGCATATTCACGAGAAGAGAATAATTTGTGGTTTTATGAATGCTGACAGAAGGACCTGCTGGATATGAATTGACACAGCTAAATTAACTGGAGACCGAAGATATTTTGAAAGGAGCACACGCACGCACGCACACACGCACGCACACACACGCGCACAGTACTGAAAGCTACGTAAACAGGAAAGTCCACCCCAAAACAAACACGGGGACATTATTTCCTCCGTTAAAGTCTATCTTGACTGGAAAGCTGAGAATCATATCATACTAAATGGGGATGTTTCATCGGTGCTTGACATTATCACCTCTTTGGGCTCATAAACATTTTGTTTTGAGATCCATCCCAGTATAGTGTGAACACGGGACTTCCAGCTGTGGTTCAGAAAATGCAGCTGAATCCCAGTCAAAAATCCCTCTGGGTGCTGTGGTGGTTACTATCATTCACTGTTCGAGACGACATTATCATCACAATCTGTCTTGGCTCCTCGGATCAAAGGGGCTTGTTGAAAATCCCCAAAAAAACAAAATGCTCACATAACCCACAAGGTGCAATCAGAGGAGTGCAGATGCCAGGTGTGTTTGCAATGACCTGCTGCATCGTGCGATTAAATGAATACAACCCACAACTGCAACATCGAACACAACCAACACATCGCAAACTGTTATCCCCCCACTGCAGCCGCAGAGTAGCAGCTGGATGAGGGAGGGGGGCTCGTATACGCACTCAGCTGTGTTATCACTCGTGGCCCCGGTTAAGAGTAGGGAGGGAGGAGTCAGCAGGCGGTCAGTGGCCGTGTCAGAGATGCAATATAAGGTGTTTTGGGAGAGTGTAAGCCACCGCGAGAGGTCCTTGAGCAGGCGGCCATAGCTGCTGCAGCGGAATGTGAGATTAGCCGTGGACGGACACAGAGGCGCACAATCACTCACTCACAGGCACAGCAGCGCACGCAAATGATTGCGCGACCCTCCTGGCGGAAATAATATCCCTTGTGTTGCCACACAACACACACACACACGTTTACCTCTGCCTATTTCTCCATCTCTTCCTCACTCCATCTATACCCTTCTCGCTTGTCTTCCTCCTCAAGCTGCATTCTTAGTCCCTCGCCTAATTCTTCATACCCCCCCCCCCTCTGCTTCACCCTCCCTCTGCTTTGTAGCAAAGGAAATAACATAAGATTAAAACCCCCCCTCTCATACCCGCGGGCAGACAGACAGACGGACAAACTAGTGTTTAATGCAACGCTACCGCTCCAATCTGCATCTCCTCATTTCCACACCCACATGCAATTACTACAAACGACATGCAGTTTAATTATTATGGCGCAGGAGCTCCTCTGTTCATTAGCTAAAGAACGGCAGGACTGAGTGCAGAGGGAAAAGAGTGGGATGTTTGTTTATGAGCTGCGCGATAAGGATGGAAGTTTACGGCGGGAGCAGCGTTCAGGCAAATGGAAATGCTGCAAATGAAGCATGAAGGAAGTGAAATGCCCCGCTGGCAATTAAGTAAACACAGTGAATGCCAATGATCAAACAGACAACTCAATAAGATGTAAGGCCACATGTGATCGGGATCAATAAGCTATTTCGTACCTTACAGAATGGAATAGAAGCAGCTGGTGGTGGTGTTATTAAACCCGCTTTGCGCCGTCTTAATTTCCCCCGTCTTGGTTCAGCTTTTGAAATATTTATTGTTCATCTGGCTTTGACATTGTCTCACCATTTATCCAGAGATGTCAACGGCAAATTGGTTTTTCGTGAACGGAGATGGGGCAGATGAGAGGATATTAAAAGACACAAAGAAAGTGAAGACTATTAATGCTGACAGTTTCTGTCGCTCCTCTTTTTGAACGCCCCTCCCAGTTTCAAAGGGAGCGAAGAGGGGACGGAGAACGACGTAATCTAGCTCTTTGTGTCTCGACAGTTCAGCTTCAATTCAACCCTTATCCGTCCCAAAATGTGCTGACATGGAGCCTTTTGTAAGCTGTTGTTTTATGTCATTTGCACTTTTTGTTTTGAAGACGTCCCACCCAAAGTGGACGAGCTCTCTCTCTCTCTCTCCCTTCTTGAATGGTCCATCGACAACATCCCCACTTTATAGCCACTCCTTTATTTCCTCTGTTTCCTCTCTGTCGTCTTGGTCCATTGTAGTTTACCTCAAGATGATGACGGGAAATGGAAAAAACTGTCAAAGCTGAGCTCGCAGACGCACAGAGGGACTTGAGACGGACAAAATAAAATAAAAAAACAATGTTTGAATAGAGACCTATTTGCAGCCACGCATTCGCGGCGCGAGAGCTAATCTGTTGACAAGTGCAGGCGCTTGTTTCTTGATGAAAACTGTGATGAAATGGGCCGATCGTGTTTTCATAACACTAATAAAATGGAATGCAAAACAACGGATCCCATCATCAGATTGCAATGCATTGTTCCTCATTACACACAATTTACACATAAGCGTGTAAGTGTGTTCATCTCTGGAACAGAACGGTTGACATTTGCGACCTCCCTGTGGATTGCTAAGCACACACGCACACACACACACACGCACACGCCTGGCTAGCCCCGGCCCTCGTTACCATTTCCAACACCTGCTGAAGTCGCCGGCTCTCAAAACGCATTCCTCTGTTGACTTTCACGACTTCAGCACTCCGCTGTTCAGAGCAGACAGGCAGGCCGCCGCAGGTCCTCCTCTTTCCCCTCAACCACGTCGATGTCTGTTAGTGTGACGGAGCGCTGCGTTCTACACCCGGACTGGCGGAGATCCAGGGCTCGGCTTTAGAGGGTGCGAGTGGGAATGTTAGATGGGGGGGGGGGGGGGGGGGGGGGGGGGGGGTGTATACAAGAATTTAGATGGGGACTATGTGTGACACGACCTTTTCACTGTTCTGTATGACGCATTCTGCTCCAGTGTTTTCACTAAATGTGTGTGAGTGTGTGTGTGTGTGTGTGTGTGTGTGTGTGTGTGAGAGTGGGGCCCTACATGATGCTTAGTCTCAGAGGGATTTCCTGGAAAGAGGAGGGATAATTTGTGTTTCAATTTTGGTGCATGGATATTAGTTTTGGTTTTTGCGAAGCCCTCGGATTTACAAATATGCTTAAAACTCACCAAACCTTTTTGGAAAGTGCTTCCTGTTCAATTACAAATCAAAATAACGACCTGCACCAGACATAAATACCTGCACTATATTCCCACACCAGTGAGGACGGAAGAAGACTCCAGCTCAGAGATTTAGATTGTCCTCCCTCCAGACTAGGTTTAAGTAGTTCTGGCCCTCATCGACTTCTACGTGCACAAGGAAAGCAACAGATGAGGATGAGAAGAGTGACAATTCCACTTGGCAGATTGGAGTGCTTCCTTTTTGGCCGCCTATGAAGTCAATAAGAATTTCCCATCTGTGACGCTCATTTGGCTTGAGAAAAACACTGAAAAATAACAATAAAATAAAAATAGTTTTGAACGTGCATGGCTAAGCCCCATAGGCAGTCATTGTATGCGCTGGATCTTCTTTGCCTCTCCATTAAATTCCACTGCGTCACCTGAAGGCCTCTCATCAATCAACATTACAATGGAACGTGGTTGCATTGCGGCCCTGGGGGAAGGACGAAGGGAAAGATGGACGAGCAAGAGAAGGCCCGCAGTAAAGCAAGTGGATTCATGGTGGTCATTCGAGGGATAACAAGATACATGCCAGAGGCCGGCGTCCCATTCGCTGTCATCATACAGACTACGGAGTTGTACAATTGGCATTGCCGTGCTTTTCTTTCTCTCCTCGTCTTCCCTTCCACTTGTAATATAATTCATTGCACATAAGTACTCTTTTTTTTTGGGGGGGGGGGGGGGGGGGGGGGGGTTAGAGCTGAGCCGAGCCGGTAACTCGGTCTGCCATGCTTTTGGGATGACTAACAGAAATTCACTCTCAGCTTCAGCCGAATCGTTTGTGCAGCCATTTTAGACTGTGAGTTTTGGCAACTGTTGTATAAAATGTAGAATAAGCCAGAGGGCCGTTTCTACGATGGTGATCGTGTGGAATGTGGGACCAAAAAAAAGGATTTCCTAATCACTGTTTGTCTCTCCTTTAAGTCTTTCACGACACATTCCTCATCTGCAGATACTTGCAATGTGTACGATCTGTCCATGATTTTGGTTGAAAACGTTAAAAAAAATAATACAACTAACATTATCGACAAGGACGTGAAGAGGTCAGAGTGTTGACGGTGCGTGAAAGACATGATGCGTTGCAGGGCTACACAGGGCTCGTCATGTCGAAGGTAGGGTGGCATCCATCCAACTTGTTCAGCACCCGGGCTTTGGGAATCTGCCGATAACAAAATACCGACCCAATATGGATGAGAGTAAATGGACCTGTACTTGTATGGCGCTTTTCTGGTCTTCTGACCACTCAAAGCTCTTTAACAGCACATGTCATCATTCAGCCATCCCATTCATGCACTGATGACAGGGGCTACCATGCAAGGTGCCACCTGCCCATCAGGACTCTAACTAATCATCCATGTCCATTCCTTCACCGCAGGAACAGCCTGCAGGAGCAACTTGGGGTAAAGTGTCTTGCCCAAGGGCACATCGACATGGAGTGTCATTTTGTTTATGTGGATGGAAATATCAAGCTTGGCTTAAACACTGCTTTCCTAACTTTGTAAAACCAAGCTGTAACAAATAAATACATCGATATAAATCTACTGAGTTGTTGTTTTATCGTACACCATCAACTTGGTAAATTAACAACAAACCGTTAATTGACTGTCTTTAGCCGAGGTTCATTTACAGTCTGTGTTCAATTAACAGGTGGAGCCATCGAGCAGTTCAGACAGCACATACGAGCTCCGAGGCCCAGGTGTGTGTGGGCGAAACAGCTGGATGTAGACGTGCGTGACGCCGCGTGTATCCAGCTGTCGTTCCCGGGGGCAGGAACGCAGACAAATGAGTGTTGTAAATGTTTCAATTCCTAAATTGATGAGTCATCTGATCTGATCGGCTCTTCCTTCCCACCGATCCAACTATTTAGAACGACCGTCAGCAGGTAACGATGGGTTATCGGAGCGAAAACTGACATCCCTAGAATAAATGAATAAATCCAAAGTGGCTCCTTGTTCACGACTTCATACTTTCCCCTTTGATGCCCCCGCTCCCTATTCTGCCTAAATCTTATCCAATAGTCCCTCCCCGTTTCCCTCCCAGGACGTATAAGTGTTTGTCTCTATAATTCAGCCCTCAGCAGATTAATTAGCATCTGTCAAGGCTTTGCTGTGTGCCGAGAGCTTTGGCAGAAGCTGCTGTCGTTTTTTTTTGCTCAATTCAGTCATCCCGTTAGTTACTCTGACTCCCAGGTAATGAAGCAGAGGACTGGTGAAACCGTGTGTGAGAGCAAAAACATACCACTGTTGGATCCAGAGTGGACATCTGGCCTTGTGATACCGGGAGGCCCAGTTGGAAACGCAAGATATACAAATTTTTACAGGCAACATTAATGAATTTATCTGGAGCCTTCCAGCCCATGGCGAGAAACTGTGCTACGTGTTCCGGAAAATAGAAAATTAACAACGTGCTTTTTGAGGGACACAGTTGTTGTCTCTAATACGGGGACGGGGGGGGAGAGGAGTAGTTGACTGCACATATTTTATTATTCCATACTAAATTTGACTTGTTAAAATAAGATTTTGCTACATCCCAAGAAATGTTTTTTGGCCATCATACATTTTGTGGGAGTGCCAGCTGCTCCTATGCAGCTCCCCAAAAAAGAAGGGGGGTTGGGGGATAAACAACAGTATTTTGCTGAAACAGCCATCTTTTTGCAAGTGCACATACTCACAAACTTTCAGTCGCTGATGGAATTTTAAAGCAGCAAATGTTGTTGTTTTTTTCCCTCCCCAAGATGAGTGCAGCAGAAAACAGAGGGAATTGTTTTAAATGTTCAGCTACAGCAGCTCTTCTCCAAGCCGCACTAAATAATGAAACGCTTTTATTATGATTTTATGTATGAATGATTTTCCACCTTATTATGACGTGACATGGTACATAGCAAGGTTGCAAAGTCTGTACAATATACCAAGTTTTGTTTCTATTTTGCACATTTCTTGCAACTAACAAAAGCTTACAGCGTAGTGTATTGTACTCTATCGGTAACAACTGAGGAATTTCCCCAAATGACTTCAGATTAGCTTTGTTTCAGTATTGTAATGACCTGCTTTACTCTTCTTTTTTAACTTCATTTGTAGGTTAACGCCAGCTAAATCCGGGGACCCACAGTTTTGTTCATGACCAACCGCTCACGCTTGCTGCTAAGTTAAAACTTCCCGTGTTGGGTCCCGCGGGATCCCGAATCCCAATGCCACAGCTGCCTCCTCCGTCTCTGTCTAACGAGGCTGCAACCTCCGATTCTGAGCATTGAAGACAAAGCAGAAGAGCCTTAAACCTGCATTCTTTAAAATGCCCATCAGGGGACGACTCCTTTGTTCAGATTAAATATGAGAAAACGTCTCACTTAATGCATCACATCAGCAAACAGTGTGAACATGGGTTTATGGTCTTAATCTCTAGTTTTAAATATTCAAATAGACCATATACTGTAGGTATGCTTTTGTGCTTGGCTAACTTGTGATTGACAGGTTGATACCTCAGCCTTCTGGGACTCTTCTTCCAACTTGAACTCTTTCAGAGTGTGTTTTCAGTTCATGAAAGTTAATTATAACCCTTTTTTTTGTCACCAAAACGATGTCTTCCTCAGCCCTGAGCTGTACATAGCTCCACACAATGCCGAACTGGAGGCTTCGAAACAGCATTCCACAAACCAATTGGTGACATCACTCAAATATGTGCACCGCTGTCTAGCTCACTCGCTAAAACATGCATTGTTGTTCAAAAATTTTATGAGACATGAAGGAATGTGCGATTTGTCCTTTGCATGCAATCAGTGAGGAGACTCAAAGTCGAGATAAGATGAGGAGCTTGTAGACGTTCCCGACTCCAGCAGCCTGGACCAAGACTTACAGAAACAACGAGGTAAACCAGGTTAAACCAGATTCTGACGGGGGAAATACTGTATACGTCTGGGTGAAGGTTTTTGGCATATCTCGGTCCGTCAAGGCCTAAAGCTTCCGTAATCAGATTTGCATTTCTTTTATTCGTCTCAGTAAAGACTGACCTGAAGTACACGTTTTTGTACACTACACACACACACACACGCAAATCACAACATACACATACTAAAAGCACAGACTCTGATCCGTCTCCCTCACAGCTTAATCTGACAGCGGTGTCAGCTTCAATGAGCCTCTGCTTGCAGCTGAGGCTCAGCGGTCTCTGCCTAAATGCATTACCTTTCAGATACCTGAGTGTTTCAGCGGTGCTTCATTCTGCTGACGCAGAGATGAGACGTTAGTTATCGAAGTGGGAGATTTGGAACAAAGTGCGCGTTGTGTCGACAGCATCGCGGTCCCCTGAAAGGTTCTGGAATCATTACAGGTGGCCCGGCAGGAAACATGCCCACACAAAAAGCCACAGTCACATTCGCACAGGGCCGCAGCACACACACACACACACACACACACACACATCGCAACACCGTGCATGCAAAGAACACGCTAATTAAATCCCACAGGAGGGCTAATTAATAATTTACCAATTCCCCTGTGCTGAGGATGTTGTTCTTATGAAATATTGATGATAGCGACTAGACAGTTCCAAGTATGTTTGTGTTGTTCCTTCATGAGCGAATGGCTGATAAATATATAATACAATGGTTTCAGCAGTTCTTTGTGGAGCATATTTGTATGATCTCCAATACATAGCCTATATGCAAAGTGTGTTCCTCTTAAAGCTGATATCTATAAAAAAAAATCTGCTCTCTTGAGTACTGTTAAAGACTGACCCACTTTTTTTGTGCCATTCAGTCATATTTCTTTACAGCAGCCTGCAACCTTCTGTGTGACAATGCCAATAAAGCCTCTTTGAAGAGCATCCATCACACACAAAGTGATATGTTAACGTAAGTTAGTGCGATGTTACTTTTATGTCACAAAACCATTGCCGCTTCTTTGGACTGCAATCTCAAGACGTTATCAAAACAAAAAAAAGCACATTTTTATTCATTTGCGTAATACATAACACACCGCCTCTCTGACAGTGCCCGTGCATAATGCAGCCTCCGGAGGCTTCCGCGGTGCCCTTTCGGCCCCCGGACCCCCATGGATGGGGCCGAATGACATGACTGGACTCAGCCGGACATTTCTCCGCTCACAGCAGAGATGGACGGCATAGCTCGCCTGTCTTTTAGTACAATCAAAGGAATTTTATTTTTTTTGTAAAGAATTGTTGTTTGTATTATTGTTTTTTGTTGTTGTTGCATATTTGTAATCCTGAGGGGGTTACAAAACAAAACAAAACAGAAGAATAGGACTGAATTCGAACCCAACAACGTTTCCGAATAGTGGAACATTTAGGTCCAGCCCTGTAGTTCCAGACTGTTAGGATGTAACATGGCCACAGTGCACTGGAAAAATGCCCGTAGCTTCAGTGTGACAGAACAACCGTTGAAATATTGGCATTGATTCCTTCCACACACCCTCCCACCGTTGATCCCGCAAATGATGATGCGTGGTCGCTTGGACACGCACAACACAGCTTAACCTAAACAGATTCTGTCTGTTCGCTGACAGCGGCGACACTGATTGGTCTGGTAACGATGGTCAGATATCGATTTGTTGAACTGCAGGCGGCAGACGTTGAGTATAAAAAAGGTAGAGCCGGCTGGGCCCTGCCAGCGTGTGTCGTCTCCTACTCAACGGGGACACGAGAAAATAAGACCCGAGTGAGGGAAACACATGAGAGAAACTAAAGTCCATGACAAGCGGACACTGTAGTCAGTGTTCCACAAAGCATGTTGCACCATTGCAGACGCCTCACAGCGTGTCCAGGACATCCAGCGCAGAACGATGTAGCGTTCTTTACATGGCAGCAGAGACAGAACCACGCATATACATTGATAACGTGGCGAGAAGACAAAGAGAGGGACGGAACAACGGACGCCATATCATTCACGCCGGCAATCAATCTCACCGGGTCATATACGAAGATGCACTAATTGCTCTACAGCTGGGTGCATTTAAATCTAGATGTAAAGTACATTTAATTGCTGTGAACATCTGTTTTTTTTTCGAGATGTGAATGCAGAATGGATTTTATTTGCAGAAAGCTGTGCTGAAGGGCTCGAGGCAATTTCCTCCATCGACTTGCTAAACTGTCTGAGCTCAGCTGCTTCAAAAGCGTGTGGGTATAGTCAGCCGTGTGTGTGTGTGTCTGGGTGAGAGAATGGGGGGGGGGGGGTTGGTGCATATGAATACGCCGTCGTCCTATGTATGCTGGGAAACCGTCCGACCACTTGTTTGTGTGTGTGTATAATCCGCAGCATGGCCTGCAGGTTCATAGGTATTCCCAGATCCCCCCGAACCACCGGATGCTGAGTCGTACTCGTTTCATTTTTCTCAGACTGATAGCTTGATGGGAGCCACAGAGACTGACGGCGCCTTGAGCGGGTCCATTAAGGAAATGAGAGCGATCAATCAAAACGGATTAATCCAACTTGATCTCCCCGAGGCAGATAGAGTAATTTAAATCTGGCCCAACACACACACACACACACACACACACGTCAGCGGGAACAAATACAACACGTCGGCACGACGCAATGGACATTTAGATGCACACACACAAAGCGGTACACGATTAAGTAATTTTGAGGTTTGCAAAAAAAAAAAGAAAAAAAGCCAAAAGCAATAACTACTTTTCCACGCTTTGCCTCTATGCAACTCAACTTATGCTTGAAGCATAAGCATTGAACTCACGTTAGTATTTGTACATCCCAGGGAAGCGGCTGTACCACGTTGACTGGAAGGTGAGTGCTTCTGACAAGGAAGAATGGTTGCGCTTGTTAAAGCCGTTTCCGTTGAAAACGTGATGAGTTTCTCAGCAGACAAATCTGCTGAATGTTACGTGACCGAAACAAAGAATGAGAGATTTGGGAAACGCTTTTTTTTTTCTCCTTTTCTTTCCTGTTGTGCTTCGGCACGTCTTTTATTTACTGAGGAACGGATGGGCCCTATCATCCGAGTTGACAGGTAATGCCATTGTAACTTTCCCAGAGAGAGGAAGAGCCCAAGGCTTGGTGCTCCAAGCTCACACGCTACCAGATCAGCTCAGTGAGCTGCTAAAAAGATGCTTGAGTGAAAGAAAGCTGTCAGCAGGCGGAATCGCGTCGAGGTAAATCATTCAAGTGCGTGTTACCATTCAATTTGTGGGCCATGAAAAACAAGACAATGTGGGGCTTCATGCATAGTTGCATACAACACACACACACACACACACACACACACTATATGTATTCTATACATTTCTATGAACACATCCATTAATCACAGTAATACACGTATTTCTCAGACTGAGCCTGAGACTTAAACACAGGACTTTAACCCAGGACACTGCTGTTTGTGTTGTAAACGTTGTAACTTAAGTATGTGATGCCAGTTACTTGGTACCTACTTATTTTATGTAACAATTTTTTGTACATGACATACACAGACCGTGATGTTTTCCTGAGCCTAATCAAGTATTTGTGACCTAGCCAAGTGGTTTTGCAGTAAAAACTAAGTAGACCTACGTTGTAAGTGTATTTTCAAAGAGGCTGTATGCATGTAACAAGCTGACACTGAGTTTCATTTTTGAAAAGACAAACAGAAATTGACACGCCGTCCCCGGCACATCCAAAACTGACAGGAGAGGGGTACCTAGAAATAAATTGAAGCGTAGTTGGAAGTCGGAACATGTTGCCTCTTAGAAACAAGAATTAAAGCTTTTCTTAAAACATAGAACTAGATATAGAAAGTTAGTGGAGGGGTTAGCATTACATGAAACTGGATCAAGAAAAATGTGTTCGTAAAATATTTAGAGCTCAAGAGCTTTAGAGAGCTATCGTTCAACAATGATTGAGGGTCACTTGGGTTTTTCGCTAAATGGTAGTTTGAGTTATTTAATTCTTATTCTTTTGGGTCTGAAACCCCCAACATTGTCTAAAATGTAAATAATACAGTTGGTGTCTAAATTATACTGCTTTTACCTTAATTATTGAAGCTGATTCTAAACATTCGAACAGTAGTGGTCACCCTCCGTGTGACATTATCTATCACGTTCCATAATAGTAGCTGGTGGTTTGATACATTCACTCCTATTTCTGTAACGTAGTGAGAACAGAGATGAAGAGGAAACACTGCAAAATGTAGCTTCTTCTCCTCTTTCAACTATTCATCAAAAGCCAAACGACTTCACCTCATAGGGGTGGAAACAGAAATCGGTTATTAAACACGGATGCTGATAAGGCATCCATTAGAGAGAGCTTTTGGGAGTGTTTGTGTGTGACAAGACCGCCGGCAAACATCCATAGCTTCCTGACATTATCGCGCACTGCTGACAGATGTGCAACATAACGGCTATTATCGTTGATGCTGGTGTGATTATTGCTGCCGCGTGATTATTGGGAGCACAGGAGAGCTTGACACATCGTTGTGTGTGTGTGTGTGTATAGAGAGAGAGAGAGAGAGAGAGAAAAGAGAGATGCAGTGAAGGTGACCGTAATTTCAACTGACTGCGTGACGAGTGCGCAAAACACCGTGTTTATGCATTTGTGTTCTCAGCACATATGCATCTTAATTTATCCCTGCGCCCATGTGTATGCGCCTCTTTGCAAATGAAAACCTCTCGACTCTCGGCAGTCACTCCCCACTCCTTTTCAGTTAATTTCTCCAGGTACACACACACACACACACACACACACACACACACACACACACACACACACACACACACACACACACACACACACACACACACACACACACACACACACACACACACACACACACACACACACACACACACACACACACACACACACACACACACACACACACACACACACACACACACACACACACACACACACACACACACACACACACACACACACACACACACACACACACACACACACACACACACACACACACACACACACACACACACACACACACACACACACACACACACACACACACACACACACACACACACACACACACACACGAGGTTACGAGGAGAGACTCACTGGAGCTCCCAGTCGTCTCTTTTCTTCTTCTTCTCCGTGGTCAAACTGCTTCTCTCATTCTCCGAGAGAAGCAGTTCTCTCATTTTGTTTTGTCGTTTGGTTTGTTTCATTAGTGTTTATAAAACTTTTTAAAAATGCTCGAGGTAAAGCCCTCAGGCTGTAATGGAAGTATATTTATTTTTAGATCACATGCACATAACGTGCAATTACATTTTTGTGTACATGGTTCTTTCACACAAACTGGTGCACTAATGTCAAGTGGGTTTTGTGGTAGTTCAAACATCTATTTGTGGAATTGTCATAAATGTCATAAAAAACCTTTTTTATGACATTGTGTTTAGATGTCAAGAAAAATAAAAACTCATGTCACTTACAAAGTAGGACTGTTCTGTTACATGGGCAACCCACGCAGATCATTATTCTTCATTTTCCTGCGTGTCAAAATCCCGCTGACAAACGTTCCATTTTGTGCTCTCGGACTTGAAGCCAGATCAAAAGACAAAACGAGAATCACCACCTCGCTGTCGAGTTGCAGTTTACATCCATGTCTGTCCAACATGTCATCACTTCATCATTATATTATATAGCTCAAGTAATGACCAAAAAAAATCGGTCCCATCTGGAGTCCCAAGTGGACGTTTGTGCTAAATTTGAACAAATTGACACGTGGCCTTCCTGAGACATTCACAAGACAACCTGAAAGCACCATAACAATTAACTACATATTGGCATGGCGGGATCAAAGGAGAGCGCCACTTTCAATGCACATTGAACAGGAGCGTATTGCACGGAGATGTACTTGTACTTATTACAGTGATCTCGCTCATTGCATCTCTGCTGCCCAGAGAGATGTTTCACTTTCTCCTTGCAGCGCATCCTGAAATAGCACCAGGGGCCCTCACAGGCATTGTGCTGCTACGTAAGCGCCACATCCAACAAAGCCCTTCACATACAGTGCATACATATGGTATCTGGGATTTAATGTGCCGCCAATCTTGAATAATTTATTGTACCTTAGAGTGTTGCATGTCTTTTTCATGCATGTCATCCTACAATGACAATAGTATGCATGAATGAGTCCACTCAAGTTTCATGTTCGAGTTTGTTTCCCTCATTTCCCATTTTCTCGAATATTTATAAAATATCAATTGTTCAGATATTGCTGAATTATTCAAACAGCGTACGATTACAACTGTAAAACTAACTGTTGTGATTAATGGCATGTATTACTAATGCTACTGCTCAATAAAACATCCCATTGGATCTATTGTGATCAACTGAATGTTGACACTGTCCTTGCATGGCAGTGCTCTGTGCGCAGTTGTTTTCTCTCTCTCAAAGAAACATTTCCAAGGCTACCTCATTCCATCATGTGGTATTGACAGAAACATTGAGAGCCTTAGCTGAAAGCGCTGAGATTTTTTCATAAAGGCAATCTTCCTTTGTGTATTTTCCAACAGATAAGACATTGTGTAAAAAGGCTCCATTGTTATGGTCTCGTTTGTTTTGCAGTATGCATTTTGATATCACAAGACAAAAAGAGTGATGATTTGTCCCCGTCAAATGCAACATTAATGCCATCGGCAACTTATTGTTTTGTGCATTTATCCATCTTTCAAAGCATCTCACGGAAGATCATTGTAGATCTTTTTTCAGCTGGTGGAGAGACAACACAAGAGGCAAGCTCTCCTGCACATGAAAAGAAGGACTGGCTCTCCGAAATTGTCTCCATCTGATGGTTGTCTGCTAACAACTTTGAAACGAAGCTTCATTATTACAGTCAAATCGGTCATTATTAAGATATTAAAATGTCTCAGGAAGCTTTATTTCGTTGTCTTTTCATCACCCTCCCAGTACTCCTTGTGTTAAATAAATTAATTCCCCTTCATGGTCATTACTGTCACTTTTCAGACAAAGGCAGGAGTGGTTTGTTTTTTTCTGGCTGTGGAAAAACTGCATTCAACACAGGTACATGTGTGAGAGCAGGACAAAAGGGGGCAAAGGATTATGCAAAAGTAAGCTGAGGAAACAAAGAAAAAGCTAGATATATTATTTGTCAATTACCGGGCATCTCTGAGGGAAAGAAAAGAGAAGCAGAAGGAGAAGGGGCGAGAGGCGGGGAAAGAGGAAGCTCGAGGAAAGCAATAATCTCGAGTCATGCTTGGTGTGCTTTTATCACCTTATCAGCCCACACCAGGGAAGGAACTAGACAAATACAGCAGCTTTTTTTGTTGTCAACACAAACATAATACAACCGGTAGTCTTCCCAAAATTGTCAAGCAACACGGGCAGCGACGTCGTAAAACACCATTATTTTATTTCTGCGAAAAAAGGAAGCGCAGGCATGGTGGAGTGTGACGCTATAAGGACCGGAGAAAACAACCAGCTCATGGCAGAGGAGACGATGAGCTAGCGACCTGTAGACGACGCTGGATTCAGGCTGGGTAATTGAGACGGCATATTGCTGCGGAGTAACCTTCCCCGGGACATACCCAAAATATAATATGCAGTGGAGAAAACTCTCATTTACGGCCGGGTAATGGCACTTAGGTCAGAACAATGGCCCCCTCTCCTTGGAAATTGGATAGGCCTTCTCATTAACACTGATTGGTGTTAGGAATGAGCAACGGGTGGAATAACACGCCGAATGGCCTGAAGTTTGCACAGCGGGGAAACAAAGTTGGGGAGTTATAAATGTCATAAAGGTACAATGTGTAAAATAGATACAGGTGTTTGCGAAGTGGACAGTCTGAACTGGTTTAGCCTCACCAACCCCCCCCTCCTTTCTTTCATATTGTAGATGAGCTCGTTATATAAATGCCTCTGCATAGAACTCCCTGGGTAGTGAGTGGAGGGTATTGGGGGCAGATTTTGGATACAGCCCATACTACACACTGCCAATTCTTTGGTGCAACCTTAGGTTTGGGTCTTTGAGCGCCTGGGCAGCGTTCGCAGGTGGGAAGCTGGTGAGGGATCATCATGTCACAACAATAGTGTCTCGGGGCGGTTGGTCTGTGTGCACCGTCTCTCCATATTCACCCCTCTCCAAGCCAAATGGTAAAGTATACAGCAAAGTGGCAACAAACGGAGGGCTCGGAGATTTCAGATCCACTTCCTGTCTGATGATATAAAGCGTGTACTTACAGGCACATTATTTAGAGAAAACGTTTGGTAAAACCAGAAGATAAACAAAGTATAACACGCAATCAGTCTTTCATTCATACCAAACACAAGCTTAACTAATGCTTCATTCTCAATCATATCTAATCTTTCATCTGAGCCAGGTGGCCAAATCAGGGAAGCTGGAATTTCATGTGGACAGAGATACAGGATCTTTTTATTCCATATTCCACACATAAATGCAATAAAGATTTCCAGAACTCTTAGGTGATGGAAGTGCCACCATATGCTCTGCCACTTATTCCCATGCACACTTACGTCTCCTACGTTGCTGCAGAAATTCTTGGCTTGGTACAGATTTTTATTATATATTAAATTAGTTTTTTTTGTAAAAAAAAAGATAAGAAATCTGTGCCAAATACCACATTAAAACACATTATAAATGCCATGCTGTGCTTTGGTATTTAACACCGTTAACATTTGGATGGCAAGCACAGAAACCCCCTCACTGTCAAAACACCGAAGAAAGCCAACGTCCTCTGAATGCCCTATGTCTTTAGTTCATGGTTTTAAAGTTACATGAGGATACAGGTTGTTTTATACAGCGACATTGAGTTTAAAAGAATGTCCTCAGTAACATCGGACTAACATCATTAGGCCTATTAAATCCACAAGAGTCTTAGCTTTTCAGTCAAACAAAACGTATGCAATTCCAAGACTGTTTAGGGAGAATTATGCAAACACACCATTTTTAAGAATAGGCAAAAGTAACATATAGTATATACAGAACTGCAGGGTCTTTGCATATTCACATATTATGGAGGTGAGGTTTACATTTTTGCCTTGCCAAAATGTTGCGCAACATTGGAGCGGTACTTTGGTCCCTTGCCGCTACATACTGTATATTGTCCCAAAGACAGGAATGTTGGCCGGAATTACCGGCGATGCAGCGGGTCTTAGAGGGTTAATGTAAGATTAAGGAAGATTTTCCTGTTCCCTTCTATCTTTTTATATACTTGGTCCGGAATTCACAAATACACCCACTCAAACAGAAAGACACACATACATTCACAAACCATTTTATATTATTGGCACTGAGTGGATGGTGTTAGTGAGAGTCAGAAACCCATCATAACCCACACACACCCCCACACATACATATACACACACACACACTCCATTCAAACTCCCCAGGCCATGAGTGCACTGATAAAGTGCGCTCCCCGACCGACTCCCCTGCTGCACCAGCGACATGCAGAAGATTGTCATGCCAGATTTGTTCGACATGAAGCGATGGGAAGGAAACATAACTGCAGGGAATGTGTGAGAGAGATGAGCATCCAGTGTAAAAAAAACATGAAAGGGGACCACAGAGCGGGGGTGTCTAGTGTGCTCAACCGGTACCAGCTCGTGCATATTGATGTATAAAATATACACGCACTTTATCATAATCAAAGAAATGCATATGCACTTAAGCTGCCCTTACTTGTATTTCTCTCAGTTGAGGTCCTCTTAGGACACGTGTCGAAATGTCTTTTGGGAAAGTGACACATTGGCAAGTCTTTTTCTGACTGATGGCGTGGAAACGTACACACACACACACACACACACACACACACACACACACACACACACACACACACACACACACACACACACACACACACACACACACACACACACACACACACACACACACACACACACACACACACACACACACACACACACACACACACACACCACACACACACACACACACACACACACACACACACACACACACACACACACACACACACACACACACACACACACACACACACACACACACACACACACACACACACACACACACACACACACACACACACACACACACACACACACACACACACACACACACACACACACACACACACACACACACACACACACACACACACACACACACACACACACACACACACACAGCCGAGTTTAATGCGAGTCAAACAAACATTAGTCTCGGCCGCTGCTTAGATCGGAGTGCTCTCCTCCTGGCGATCGTCCATTTCATAAATCTCTGTCTTTGATTGACAGTAATCGCAGCCATAAAACCTACAGAGATGAAAGAACAGCAACATTTTAAACGGAGCCCACAAATATTAAATGATATCGTCTCTCCCAGCAGGGAGCAACCTAGACAGCGAGAAAGCCCCGGTCTTTCAGCTAGAACAAACACGAGTGAGAAACATGCTTTGGGTGAAGGGACTGTCATGGGTCCTTGTTAATGTAATAAACTGGAGTATAAACAAGATCCATAGGGAGGGTCTTTGATCAAGCTAACATCTCTCTCTTATGTCTGAAGTTTTTGAATTTAGAGAGAGAAAAAGAAATGTGGTTATGTACCTTTTTTTTTTTCATCTCGCTTTTTCATCATTCTCTTTCTTGAGCAATGCAACCTCTAGAAATCTCATTCTCTCGCTTAATCACACACACACACACACACACACACACACACACACACACACACAATCTCCATTCTACTTCCACCTCCGTCTTCCTCCCCCACTTTCTAATTTTCACGATTGAGACCCTACCTCTCCATCTCCATCTCCGGCTCGCGGCTCTTGATAAATTGTGAGTCACTGAGGAGACGGGGACTTGAGACAACCCGGCACTCTGAACCTCCAGTGGAAGCTGCTAATCCACAGAGCCGAGAGGTGGCGACCAAATTCTGCTAATACCCAATCGCAACTCCCACTATAGTGACAAAGCCCTACACAAATGTGCCTGTTATTGTGTGCGAGCAGCAGGCTAATATCTGTCTACAAAGGACAGAGGCACGATGCCAGATGAAATCCTGTGAATTTGATTTGGATACAGAAAAGCATCTCGTCGACATGTGCTCCTGGTGGCTCCGTTGCCAACACATCACACATGATGATTAGTCTTACACGACAGCTGCTGACACCAGCCGACGTCCTCAACTCCGGACATAGAAAAGCCCCGTGTGAACACAGTCATATGTATGAGATTATAGAAATAGACAGTAGTGACTAAAGCTGGGCTCGGCAACCTTTACTAGCCAAAGAGCCATTTTGCACCAAATATAATTTGTCTGGAGCCACAAAAGCCATTTGATATCAATGACCGATAACAAAAGGAGTTTGAAAGCGCTCCCAAAGACGGATATGTTTTTTTTTTACTAACGGGCGGCTTAATATCTCATGAGCTGCCACAAAACAAGCAGCAGTAGTTGGTATATTTACTTTGCTCAGTTTGCTGCAGCAGTTGAGAAATCGCTCTTCTTCGCTCGTCTGCAGCTTGATACTTTTCAGCAAATGCTGTGTGCTTGTTCTGGAAGAGTCTTTTCAACATTACATCTTTTGTCGCTTGCTAATTTCTCGTCACATATCAAGCCTACGGGTCAGTCGGCATCGATGGCAGTGAAAGCAAATGAATACGTCCACGCAGAAATAAACGTTCCATTTTCTTCCGTGACTTTGATTTTTGGGGATTCGTGCATTGATAGTTTACCGACGGCGGAGCTCTGCAAATTAGCCACCTGCAGGGAAAAGGCGCTTGACAGCAACGTAATAGGATGTGACGCTCAAATATTTAAAAAATATATCTTTTTCAGTGACACAGCATCACCTCAAACTCCAAGATAAGACGTGTTCCCTTTGAAAGATTGTCCACTGTGCAAAAATGAAATTATAATAACCAATATTTATGTCCCTGTTCCATGCTATTGCCGAGGGTTGCTGACCTCTGGACTGAAGGATCCCTGTGGGCTGTTGGGGACATGAGTGGTTAAGTTGCCCGTTAGGGTTTCAATAAGCTACCTTTAGCTCACACTGTATGAAAAGACTTTAAACCCCCTTAATTTAGTCATCGTTAACAAGCGCTGATCTTTTTATGTAACTCACCTTTCCCATTATTGCAATGGAGCATTTTCATTTTAAGGTCATGTTTGAGATGGAGCTGAAGGCAACGGACAAAGCAACAGCCCTTAAATCTGACTGTGTAGTGACACAGTCACTTCTTAGTAAAATAAAAAAGGCTCTGTTTCAACGTGGGAATAAAGCTTTTACAGATACATAATGAATGGCATGAGTTGGAAAATCACCCTCAACATTTTATACCAATGGAATAAGAGAGCTGCTCTTGGGGCTGAACAATTAGACTAGGAACAAAAGGCCTGAGTATTTAACAGGAACCTCACATCAGTTAGAAAATAATCAACTTCCAATTCAACTTAAATAGCTTTCTATAGAACACACACACACACACACACACACACACACATACTTAATAAGATAAAGTGTTAGCAGTATATTTAACACAACAATGATCAAATTTGATAATAACACTTAAAAGTGGCATTATTATTGACCCTTTGCTAAGTACCGCCCCCAAACGCAAACTGGCCAATCATAGCGTAGCATTAGCAGGGTCCGTCTGCTCCACAGACTCTGATGCATTCATTTAACATTTTCTATTTTTTTTTCAAGCTGGGTTTGTGGATTTCAAGTTCGTCATGGTTAAACATGGTTAAACTAGTTAGATGGAGATGTAGTCACTGATATATGGTTTCTAAAACGTACGTTTCTACTGAAAAACCTTGAGCTACCATTAGCACAGTATGCTAGTACATCCTTAACTTGCGTTAAAAAATCTATTAAGGCGATGAGCATTAAACAATTAGATTATGTGCCAAAAACCTCTACCTGCTTCAGTAGCTACCGCTCTGTACCTGACATGAAGCATCATCGATGTTTACTGAGACACCGGCATGCAGAGAGCGCATGAAAGGCGAACTCACAGAAAATTCATTTTCAACCGGTACATTATTTCACCAGCAGCAGTTGTGATCGTAGGCGATAGGCGGTGTGAATCTTCACTGGCCTCACGATTCGATTTATGAATCACCCGTCAATGAATCTAGACTCATCGCAATGCATCGCATCCTCAGTTTTCTCTATTGCTGCCAATCTTTCATCGAAAACAAGCATTCAGATGAATCTGAACTCCCTTTTTTTATTTAGGAAAAAGCTTTCAAAAGTCAAAGTCAGAGGGCAACAATCTGACATACAAAGCTGCAGCTTTTCAATACCAGTATCCGTGCGAGTCACTTGAGTACTCGCACATTACCAAAATAAAACATAAACACCGTAATGTGCCGTAATCCACAAAAACGTAAATCCACTGAACACCTTTGGTATTTCACACTGTGCTCTAGCTCTAGTTGCTGTGCCTCCCGACGGGGCTCACAGCACCACGGTTGAATTACGGCCTCCATTTCAGCCCAACACTGTTGAAACAGAGCAGCTAATGATGAAGCAGAGCAACAAGTCAGCGAACTGACGCTCAGCGCTGTGGACAAGTAGTGCGTGTAAGCTCCGCCCTCTGAGAAACACTGATCAGAGGTGAGGAGAGCGTGCGAGAGAGAGGGAGGAGAGAGAGAGAGAGAGAGAGAGAGAGAGAGAGAGCAGCAAGAAGCAGTGACGACGCTGAGCTGACATGAAAGCAAACTCCCGATTATGTTCCGTCGCTGCGTCGGTGACCAGAATCTTTCACGGCCGCGTCGTGACCAGAATTGCGAAATGTCAATTATTAGGCGATGAAATCATCACTCACCAGCTTACATTTTCACTGGATGTAGCTTGTTAAGATGCGGTTAATTATGTAAATCGTACTTAATATTGTGGGTCTTGCGATTAAAGAAAAGTACTTTTGCAAATAAGAGTCCAATATAAACACAATTAATTGTTTCTAGCTTCTCCCTAATCAGAAATGTCTTGGCAGCTGTTTAATGGTCTCAAACAAGGCGATGATAAAAAGAAATAAAAATAATGTAATCGCAGTTCATCAGCTCAGTGAAATGTCTTCAAGGCCAATGAAAATGATAGCGGACTAAAGTTACCACATAATAAAGTAGCCGTGCTTTGCAGTGCATATTTTCACATGGAAGGTCAGCCAGATTTGACATGTAGTTAATTTCTGTGTGTGTCTGTGTGTGTGTGTGTGTGTGTGTGGCTGCTGCACTGCAGGTGGTGACTGGAGGCTTAATGAAAGGGCCAGTTGTTTCGCAGGGCTGATTTGCACGGAGCAGATGGATCGGCCTCTCTGGTCTCAATCTTGTCCCACATTGCTGCTGTCGCCCCATTTAACAGCCAATTTCCTGCCAGCTCATCACAAACACACACACACACACACACACGGAGAAAGCAGCAAACACAGTGAGAGGTGGTAGACCGCAGAGATGAGCGTAAATGGAGGGTGAAAACAGTGGGGAATGCACAAACAAATGTGCCCTGGTACACCGTTGATGAGAGCGATACAAGCGTCTTTTTGTGCACAGACGAGCACAACAGTATTTAGGCACATAAAGGCGCGCGCGCACACACACACACACACACACACACACACACACACACACACACACACACTTAAATCCTATGGGGAAGCAGTGGACACTATGCTGTTTTTAATGAGCTCGCGCCAGATGTCTTCCCAGGCTGCGGTGCATGACTAGTTGATTAATCAAGTACATTTTACTAAGAAACACTGACACATACACACTAATCCTAATTTATCACAGTAATCTCAATTTTTCACAAACGCAGTAATCCCAAATGACCCCCCCCCCCCCCCACACACCCCCCCCATCGCCGCCCCATTATCTCTCACACACACAGTGCGCCTGGTTTTATAATACGCTCCATCTACGCGCCCAGTTGAGTCTGCGTTTTCCATTTCCACAGGTCCACCATGACACCTGACTGATTCACACTTGTAGCACGTGCGCCGCGTTTCACGCTCTCTCACGGCCACGCACGCCGACACACAGCGCGCCTTCAGCCACTGTTACGTGCGCGACTGCTCAGGATTTCTTATGAGGGCAGAGACGAGTGGCCGGCCTCGACAAAATGGCCTCTGACTTTCAATCTCTGCACCCTGTGCTGCAGGGGCGCTCTCTCTTTTATCCGCTCTGCCCCGCCACTGGCAGTCAGCCTTCACACGTGCGGGGGGCGGAGGGGTTATGGGATATCGCCGACCGGCCGGCCGGCCCCGACGTGTTGCTGACATCGCACTGGTGAGATATGGCCTCGCTGGAGGCACAGGTCTCAGTGTCCATGCGGCAACGTTGGAAAGCGAACATGCTGAGAAGTATCTCAACATCGCTGTGCAAAAACACGAGGCTTCGCCCGCAGGTAAATATCATGTTTTAATTTTGCTCTCAATTTCTTTTTGCATGCAATGTTCTGACCAATCTGTGGATTCTCACATCTCGACATAAAAGCTATTTAGCGCTAAATTACGCTATTATTATTCACTTAAGTGCAGGAGCAAGATGACGCCTCGCCCTAATTCAATTTCCTGAGCTTATCTATATGGTGTCCAACCCCTTTCTCTCCGACTTGTCTTTTCGGTTCTCTCTCCCACATCCTGTTCATCATCCTCTCTCAAGACAGGAACCACAGGGGGCGAGGGGAAGATGAAGCCGAAGCTCAGCGAGACGTCCGGCCATCCAGAGTCTCACCTCCTGGGTTCCAGCATTGAATGTAAGCCTTTTATACTCAACCAACCACTGGCTTAAGATGATTGTCTGCAAATGCAGAGAAATTAAGTGTGTCATACCACTTGTGGTTGCAGCAAAAAGGTTATATAGGCTTTAATGGACTTCCCGTGATGGAGAGTCTGGCGGAGGATCCTGAGAGCGTTCAGGGGAGCTGTGAAATGCTCTAAAGACATCAAAGAAGAACAAAAAAAGTCACGTTTGCCGTCGTTCTAGCTTCATAAAGTAGATTCATTCTGCTGGAGATTGTGCACAACTTGTTGTGTTTTGTTAAACTCCAAAGTACATTTAACCAATCATATATAATTACGTGTACTTTTATAATATATGCGTGTGTCTGATGCACAAAGCCCCAGCGAATGCTGTTGCTGTCGTCGAGTGCAGAATCCCTGAAGGTAGTGAGGGTGAACCGGCCCCTTCCGTCACAGCCGGGGATCGGACCAATAACTTCCAAGCTACTGGCTGGGCGTCTCTACCTCACCTCCAACCCGGCATATCAATCTTTCCGTACAAGCGTCTTGATTTATCTCTCGCCTCTTGACCACTACTATAGCAAAAGAGGCTTTTCTCCTGAGTTTTACGTGAATGAAATTTACTGGATCGTGCTGCTTCCGCAATGCAATTTACATTTACTCGGCAGCTCCTTCTCCTCGTCCCGCCGTCCCCGGCCCTTTTACGTTTCCAGTGACAGGTGGTGCCGCTTTGACAAAGTGGCAAACGGCAGTAAAGTGCCAGCAGGGCCACGGAGAGTTATAGCACAGCGATATGCAATGACATCAGAGCAACTGTTTACACCAAATCACACACACACGCGCACACACACACACACACACGCACACACACACATATAGCACATGTCAGTACCTTCTGTGCGGATGGTGAAGGGGGAGTCCCCCAGTCTCTTGGCTGAGAACTGCCCCCCCAGAGAGGTCATTAGAAAGCACAGGCTGAAGAAGCCTATTCCCACCACGAATATCCTGCAACACAGGGGGGAGGAGAGAAGGAATACATGAAAAGGGAGTTCAGACAGATAGACATATTTACAGGGACGGGAAGGTAATATGAAGCTGGGGGTGGGGGGGGGTTGTACAAGTCGACAACCGTTGAGGACAGGTCCGCAGGAAAGAATGATTGGCGGCAAGAGGCAAAACAGGGGAAGGAAGATAGAGATGCAAAGTAGACGGGGTGAGGGGAAGATGTGGGGAGGGGGAGAGAGACGTGGAGAGAGTCGAGAAACAGCAGGCGGCACATCCAGAAGCCATGAGCACAAATAGAGCAGCGATCGCACGCGGACACGTAGACAATCGAGGCCAAAGGGCACTTGAAACATTTTCGGCGTAGCTCACGTCATCGGTTGGCATACACGAGGGTGAGCGGTTTGTCCCCAAAGTGCAGGCAAAATGCGATTATTTATGCAACATCAGAGGCGCGCAGAGGGGACAAGAGGAACACAAAAAAAGGGGGGACATAAGACAGGCAAAAAAATTAAATATTGAAGCATCTCAGGTGGCAATGAGAGTGTAAAGAGAGCTAGGATGACAGTTGAAATCTCACTCACGCCTCTGTATAATAAATAAACAAAGTGATGGCCGATGCGGGAAGCAAAAGTCCACACTGAGTGACTAAATTCTTTACATTTCAAAAGCAAAAGATCTTGCTTTGAAACTTAACTTCTTTGTGGGACAGATATTTGAGACGCCACTGCGCCACAAAAGGAAAGAAAAAGAAAAAGCGACTGTGTGGATTCTCCCTCGTTAGACAGTCATATGTGTAAAAAATAAATAATCGTTTCCTAGTTAAGCTTCTCGATTTGCTGAATATGGATCAGAGGTTATCTTATAATGCAGAGACACTTCGGGGAACCAGAGAGGCAAAGCTGTCTGTGACCCTCACCCACTGGACCCTCCCCCCCCGTGAGAGAACATCCATGGAAGACTTTGGAGAAGTAGTGCCGTACAAATGGAGATTTAGGCGAGAAAAAGAAACACTGAATTCATGCTACATATTTTAGCAGCTGAAGCCACTTCCCTAAATTCCCTCATCGTGTACATTTGTTTGGGTAAACACATTGTTATTTTTCCAAACACACACACACACACACACACATATATATATATATATATTAACAAACAAGCAGTTAAAAACTGTATCCGGCATATGAAGAATGTAGTTGAAGCAACAGCGCAGTAGTAATGTAGAAAAGTTACCAAAGCTGCTTCGGTGACTAATTAATCACAATTCACTTCATAATTTAAAACCAACTTTGCACCGGTGACCTTTAAACTCGTCAATTCTGGCCCCAGAGGATGGGAAAAGTGAATGTTAACAGAACAAATGACTGCATTATTCATAACTGTTGCTTTCTCCTCAAAGCCAGGCGAGGGCTGTTTCCCTTAATTCTGACGGCGCTTTCCTGAAATGGTAAGTGGCTCCAGTCACGCAAAGTTAGCAACAAAAGGCCTTAATATTGATGAGGCCGTACGAAATGGGTTGCCATCAACGGCGCGTGGAAGGGCGGCCACTTAAAAGAACATTTCGCCGGATTGATCGGGATTGACCCAACGGAATCGGGATGATGCCGAGTAATCTGTTAAGTATAGAGCGTGGCGGTTTGGCACACTCCCCGGGTGACTTAATATTCCAAGACAAAGCCCATCTTGTAACATGCGGGCTTCAAGGACAGACAGTGGGAGCACAGGAGCACATTGACGAAATATAATCATCATAATCATCATCATCATCACCACCACCACCATCATCATCATCATTGAGGCTCTTATCTAATGGGGTGAATCAAACATGATTACAGCTATGCAGTCGTTCCAGTTAAATTGGTAATTCATCCTCGTTTCTGAAGCAAAGGGATCAGATTACTATTCTTTTTTCTCTCTTTTGGGCTGGAGCTAATGAATCACAGCTTTGAAGGAAAACGTTTCCATTTTTCATATGTATGTATGTGTATATATATATATATATATATATATATATATATATATATATATATATATGTGTGTGTGTAAATGTACACAACCCTTAGTTCTGATAATCAACCTCATAGGCAGTACTCGTGGTGAGAAGTGTGATTATTGATTGACAGTGAAAACATGGGAACGTTGTGACCTCACCGTGAATTTTACATCCAAAATCCCGGCACCTTAGCAGCTGGCACATTCACTATGCTCCTCATTTACCTCTCTTTCCCTCCCAGGACACTGTAATATTATGACATAATAAAACATAACCCCCTCCCACCCCCAGCTGTTACGGGCATATTGTGGAATGAACTAGAATAGCTCAATCACTGTCAGCGGACCACAGAGCTGCGATACATTAACTTGCCGAGAATCCAATCATGGCGCTGAAGGGGTTATTTGTCACGAATATGACACCATGATCCAGAGATACTTATACCTGGATTATGCACTTACTATATACGACCATATATGGTCAGCAAGCCAAGTAGGTGGAAGCTGAAAATTGGCGTTTACACATTACACCTCTCCCCCTCCCCCCCGGCATTATGTGTTTTCCATTGTCATCGCAGTGCCTTGCCTTATTAAGTCAGGAAGACCGAAGAGGCCCAAATGACAGGTTTGGAAAAAGATAAAGGGGGTTACACAGAGGACACATTGCGAAATTGGCTCATTTTACACCTCACTTTTATCTATTCTCTCTACGGATTAATAATCCTGCGTGTGTTTGTGCGTATGTGCAGGAAAAAAAACGCAGTGATTGATGGGAAGAGAACGGAGGAGAGAGGAAAAAAAAGAAAGATGAAAATATTCCGCTTATGTGGGTGTGCAGAAGCCGGCCCGACGCCGTCATCGGGGCGATCGTTTCCTCTCTTATCATTTACCCATTTTTCTCAAAGTGGCGTTAGGTGGGTGATATGAGAGGATTAGGCCCCGGTCCTGCCTGACAAGTCCTTAATTAACAGGCTTAAAGTGAATGCTCTGCTCCCCATAATTGGATCAGAAGGAAAGATCCGCTATCAGCTAATTGGCTTCCTCACGCACACATATAGACTGATCAGATTCAGCCTCCAGGTGTATACGTTTGGATGGGTTTGAAGCGTGAGGCGTGGTGGGTTCTCCAAGAAAAGTCTTCAAGGCACACGATCGATAACCTAAGATCATTGATCCCTGAGGGCCAACCCGGTGGCTCAGCGATGGTAGCCGAGTTCTTGCCGGTCAAGGTTTGAGTCCGGCCCAAGGCCTCTTTTCCTACCCGTCACTCCCTCTCAACCCCCTGCCTTTCTATCAAATGAAGCAGAAATACATTTTATAGAATAATCTTTTAATCGTATACCATCTTTATTGCCTGAAAGTCTGTCTAGTGACGCCCCAGTGATCCAAGACGCTTATTCACAATAAACCCGGTTCCAGTTTGGCCCCCCCAAAAAAACAATCTAGCATTCCCAGTGAAACGACTGAAAACCACTGACTATCTCCATTATGGTGCACACACACAAATCACCTGTGACACCTGCTCATGGTCCACGCTTGCCAAGGCCAGTGTGGGCCTCGTCTCAAAGGCTGCTTAATTGAGTGTGTTTGAATGAGCGCCTGATCTACTGAGAGGCGGCATGTGAAGCAAACCAGTGCGGTGATAAATGTGATGAATCAAGCGGCTCTGTCGCCCCAGGTGGACGGCTGTACCCACCGGAGGGGATCCGCTCACAGATGCCGGTGATGTTATAATCTCCAACTCCCAGAATTAAGATAATTGAGTAACGAATTCAAAGCCTGCCATGATTCTATACCTCTCAGGGCAAATAAAAGGAAGCAGGTTGGCAAGGCATGGCCCAATGGAGCGTACGGCATTACACACGGTGTAAAAGTGGTTTACACGTGTCACAGATTCCTCTTTACATCTTCCCAAACAAAGCCCGCATAATGGAGCTACCCATGCTCGGAGAAACTAAGTTAGAGCTCGCCTGACTGCTAGTACGGGCTTCCTTTCTCTGGCTCTCTCACGGTCATGTTGTCCCTTTATCCATGTGGATCTTAATCGAACTCATCCTAGTGGAGAAACATCTGGCGTGCGGCACGCGCACACGTGTCTGCGTTTAGGTGAGCGGTGACACACACAATGCACACCGTGCCATGTGAACGGTGGACACGTTTTAAACCGAACCCGGTGCTCCGGGGTTGGACGTCACAGCTCTTTGTCTCTTACCTGAACGGTTTGAACGTCACGAGACATCTTCTGACCATAATGTTGCCGTCGGTGCAGCCAGTAATCATTTTCCAAAACGGGCGACCCCTGACATCGTTGCTAACTCCCCAACGTCGGACTTGACGTGACCGAACATCTTTATTCCGGCGGTCCAACTCGGTTTGTTTTGAACGGACAGCGCGTCCGCGAGCGCCAGTTCACTCCTCCCTCCCGGTGGAAAGTTTCATTCAGCAAGTCTCCTCTGCCGTGTTTGAAAATGACATTCAGAGCTTTTTATTCCGTCGTCAGGCAAACACTCTGGAGCCGAGGTGAAGACGCACGCGGGACGTGTCGACCGTCGGGAGTCATTATCCGGCGTGAGTTTCTCTGCGAAACAAACGGCGTTGTCGTCAGACCTCTGGGTGAAAGTGTGCGCGCGTGCGTGTCGACGGTGTCCCTGTGGAGGAGGAGCCCACGGAGAGGAGAGCTGTCGCTTCACGGACGTGTGAACTTCCCGGCGAAGCCAGAGCGAGTGTGGCAAGTGGCCGTTTCGTCCGAGTTCACTTCTCAAGAGCCCGAGCTGGCTGGCTTTCGTTACATCCGGTTGGTGTTGTCAAAATAAAAGCCGTTGTTGGTGTCCCGTTTCTAGGAACGGCAAGAGGCAGAGTAACACGTGAACAATCAAGTCAAGTCGTGTAATGTGTCTTTATACGACCCCCCGCCCCAAATTGCGATGTTTTCACAATCAATTCACATGGTGTCCACAAAAAATAAATGCATTTTTATTTTACATTACATTACATGTCATTTAGCTGACTTACAATCATGTTACATTCATACACTGTAGAACAGCTACAGGGAACAATTCAGGGTTAAGTGTCTTGCTCAAGGACACATCGACTAGGGCGGGGATTGAACCACGAGGCCCCTGATTGAAAGACGGACCTGCTAACCACTGACCCACAGTCTGTAAGCATCCTAAACAACATTTGATGTTTGTTTTTGTACATTTTAAAATCAAATATTGAATAAAAACACTACATTATATGAACAAATAAATAATTAAAAAGGAGCATTAAAAGTGTGCCAATATGCAAATGTACTTTCTGTGTGATCCTTTGGGCTGTATATTTGTCGAGGTCTTGTTGTTACTGTGTCTCGGTTATGGTTATTGCACTGAACGTAATAATCAAATCAATGTCAATGGACGAACTCCTCGAGGCTGTAGGCTAAAGCACTCAGAACACTACTCGGTGAGAACTTTTTTTATTTTAATTTTATTTGGGATGAGATTCCCCCACTACTTCCTGTCACGTTGTTCCTTCCCCTCGCTGACTTGACGCTGGTCCAGCGGCACTGATGGACAGATCCGGATGATCTGAAGCCCCCGCATTTCACCTCCGCATGGCGGCATCTACGGCTTTCATGTTGGGACATTAAAAGCACTCAAGTAGCACACAACATCTAAACTCTCTATGTTGCTGCCTCAGTGATAGAAAAGCACTGAGCAGTTCACTATATCCTGCGTATTTCCTATGCAGGCTGTCAAGGGACCACGACGGTCACCGAGTTGGAGTGGATCACCGGCTCCTCTGGTCACCAAGGGGGTCTTTGGAAGTGGAATGAGTTATCGTGTGTGTGTGTGTGTGTGTGTGTGTGTGTGTGCGTGTGTGTGTGTGTGTTTGTGTGTGTGTGTGTGTGTGTGTGTTTGGTGTTGACTGACAGGGGAACACTGTGGGAAGCCTAGTGTTGAGCATCGCAGTAAATCATTTCAGCACCACGGACAGCGAATGTGAGCAGGATACAACAGCGGCACCCAGCGGCAGGTGTTGGAATCGGGCTGTCACAGCAGCGGTCAGATAGATAGATAGATAGATAGATAGATAGATAGATAGATAGATAGATAGATAGATAGATAGATAGATAGATAGATAGATAGATAGATAGATAGATAGATAGATAGATAGATAGATAGATAGATAGATAGATAGATAGATAGATAGATAGATAGATAGATAGATAGATAGATAGATAGATAGATAGATAGATAGATAGATAGATAGATAGATAGATAGATAGATAGATAGATAGATGGATAGATGGATAGATGGATAGATGGATAGATAGATAGATAGATAGATAGATAGAAGTAGTAATGCGTTGTAGTGTAGAACTTAGAAAAATAATAACAAATAGCATTGAATTTAACAAGTATTTTTTTTAAAAAGTCCTCAATTGTTACTTAACATTACACCCACACAACACACCACGTATGGCACTATACATAGACCTAGATTGAACACGGGGGGGGTGGGGGGAGCCCCGAGCTAAAACTTCAAACAGTCTTATTTGTTCAGTTGAATTATTTGCAGTCAGTTTTAGTCGCGGCACAGATTATACAGTCTTTGTGGCCAGCGGAGCGTTGGAGCAGAAATGGAGGCAGAAGGGGGAGATCTGCAGGGGACCAGACTGAAGATGACAGTGCGATCTCAAACTCCCTTCATGCATCGCTCGCCCTGGTACATGCGGATTTGACTGACAGCCCGTCGCCCGTGCAGGCTGTTGTGGGAGTAGTTTGGCTCTATCAGCGAGAAACCACTGGGCAAACATGGGATTTGTACACCTTTTGTTTGTTTGTGTGTATGTGTGCATGCGTGTGAGAGTCCGCACAAATGCACGAACGCGCATGCATGCAGGCGCAAACGTGCACGCGCAGTAGTCGAAAATCACTCAAGTTTGAAAAGCATTTTGTCAGTCAGGTTGCATGCCCCGAAAGGCACACCTTGCTTCAGACTCGTACAAAGCAAATATAGACATTTCACCCCGGCTCACTTCAAATGAATCATTTAGAAAGTCTTGTGCCATCTGTATGGTAGATGGATTGCAAAAATGACAAGAGCTGCCCACTGCAGCATGTGAATGGTATTATGTCATTGGAAGAACCGCAGAGTTATTAAGTTCAATTCTCGAGAAGACCAAGTGCTGCAGGCCCTGTCACAGCTATAATATGCAGCTTTTCTTGTGTTGCTTTTGCTGGTCCAGTCCTCCTCCCCCTGAGTTGGTTAAGTTCCTTCTCTTCACTTGTCACTATTGTTAATGAGCTGTCTACCTTGATACAGCATCCAGCCCGAGGCGGTGCTAACCAGCATCTGTGAAGCCACCGCAGGCAGAGAAGAAGCAGACGATCTGTAATAAAAACCAAAGGCGGTCCTGATGTTGGTCCCTTCTCTTGTGCCGTGCATTTGGTGTCCTTGCACTTTTGCTATCTCTTTGTTGTGGTTGATGTTTACATAGGACTTCTCCACCCAGTTCATTAGGGGCCTGAGCAAATGCTAAATACCCTGAAACGTATACTGGTGATAATAAAGCCAGAATCCGGATGGGGATAAATCCACAATGTGTAATTTATTCTGTTCATATATATATATGTTTGTCCTTGGTTACAAACGTTGCACATTGAAGCTATGCTGCATGTATAATATAGTAGAGACTACAGAATAGTGTTTCCTGCAGGCCAGACTTTTCTAAATGACTGTGACTAAACCAATCAATAGTTTATGAATTTGGGATCTGGCAGCTAATCAATATGGCATTTTAGCAAATGTGGTGGGACATATTTTAGCAGCCGATAACCCATAAACACGCTCTTTCAGGAAGGATTCAACACAGTTCCTCTCTGCTGTGCGACCACGTTTCCAAATGGAATTTTAATGAAAAAAACAAGCAAAGTAAATAAAACTCCACAAACAAACATGCAAATGAAACACAAATGGGTCAAACTAATTTTAAATGCCTGCACAGCACCATTCAGCAAATACAACAACAACACAGCAGAATACAAAGACGACTGTGAAGAACACACTGGCAGACAAACACAAAGAGCAAAGAGACACACAGCAAGAGATATAACGATGGAGAGACAACATTTATTAGCGATGCAATGCTTTACACAGTTTCTTGGGGGATGGATGACTGAACTATAGCAGGCGAGAATGATCTATCTATCAGCAGACAGAGACAAACGGAGGAGAGCATACACGGACATTTGTTTTAAACTGTTTCACAAGAACTTCTTTTATCTGCCACACAAAGTTGTTATCAGATTTCTGCCGCTTCAAATTGTCTTACGAAAAAGGGGGGAAATGACTTTGAAGATAACAATGTGAGACAGTTCAAACCAGTGTCTCATGTGGGCGAGTAACTAACTGCTCATGGGTGCAGTTCACTGTCGGAAACCTAATATTGAGAAAGGCCTTGGTGAAAGAACATGAAAGTGCAAAGACAGAAAGCTAAACATTTTATGGAAAGGCTTTCAATTCTATTGCAAAGACGCAATACTTCCACTTTAAATACATCTTTTTTGGTGAGGCTGGATTTAAAGATCACCATTCTTCATCTCAGGGCTTCACTTCATTTATTAACTGCTATTTAAAATCTTTAATAACCAGAGCAGCCTAGACACTCCCGCTGATTATGCTGCAGATACTTTGTGTGTTGCACAGCTGGCAGTCTGATTGTCTTCTGGACTGTTTTGGAGCTCGACTTGTGGAGTGGGAGAGTTGAGAAATCCCTTTTGCTCCAAAATGTCAGTGCACAGCCCACATGAGTATCTAAAGCATGTTTGATTTTCACATGTTGAGTTATCTAAGCAGATCTGAGAGTTAGAAAATGACAGATCGTAAATGTGCAGGGAAAAAAAAAAAAATCAACAACAATTTGATGAGCGATTATTCAGTTTATTTATTTTGTTTATTTGATTATAGAACGCTCCACGGTGATAAAGATGCCCTCAATTAATCTCAATTATCCCGCTAGCTTCATTTTCAAAATATCAGATTCGTTTTGTGAAGCAATTGATGAAGTTAAATGCTTCCTGCAGAAAAAACTGAAAATGTTCTTCATTTTGTAACGCTTCATGTTAAAGGAGCAGTGTGTAGGATTTATCAGCATTTAGTGGTGAGGTTGCAGATTGCAACCAACTGAAATATAATATGTCTTACTTTCAGGTGATAACAGAGAGAATACTCAATTACATGTCTGGCCATAGATCCCACTAAATGTTATAGACTGAACCTTTCTTGGCTTTTAAATTCGGAATATAGGATTTAAATAAAATGTGCATGATGTTGACATAAAGATTAGCATCTGCCAGAGAACTGCCAGTGCCTGTTTAAGTTTGTATTTATACCCTGGAATAGAATGATAAATTACACCCCGGGACGTTTTTAATGTAAATATGAACAAAATGGTCTCACTAATTGAGTTTGTATCTACAAAACATCTTGTTCCTACTATTTGCCATCCCTAAATGGGGCTGTGGTGCATTGTGAGAAAATAGAGACGCGGTTTTTCGGGACAGCAGCAATAGACCTTTTTGAGTGATTTATGCTGGTCATCATATATCGTACTTTTTATATATATATATATATATATATATATATATATATATATATATATGCTGTCCCGAAAAACCGTGTCTATATATATATATATATATATATATATATATATATATATATATAGGTACATACCTGTCACAAAAGGAGTTGAGATGTGGACATCAGATTAGTCCGATCACGTAGACATTGGGCATATCAGTGTCAATCTAATTTATTTTTCTCCGGGAGGAATGAGAAACTGCAATAATGGAAAACAACGTGACTGTTGCAGTTCTTAAAAGAATGGCACCAAAAGAAATCCCCCAGATGGAAAGATAGATCAAGTGTCGGCATTAAAGGACTATGACAAACGGTTTGTCATAGTCCTTTAATGCCGAAATCAACAATCCTGTCCCTACGCCTGGACAGTCTTCTTTTTCATCTAATCTGCTGGATCACACTGCAGAAAAACATTGGTCCTCATTTCTAAGCCAATTGCATTTGGTTTACAACCAAATTAATGATGCCATTACTGGTGTTTTCATCAACAGGTCAAAGGGCATAACAAGAGGAATCAGCCCACACAGAGCAGTGCAACAGCAGGTTTCTGCCCTCATTGATTCACTCGGACCTGTGGGGACCGGTTCTCCATTGCTGCCCCTCCCTCTGGAACTCTCTCCCCATCACCTCAGCCTGTGATACTCATTTTGATTTTGTTTCTCACAATTGTCATATTTCTTATTTTGCTGTTGCTTCTATTGTTTGTCTCTCATCTAAAGTGCCTTGAGTACCTTTTATGGCGCTAAACAAATAAAATGTATTATTATTATTATTATGCATCACTGGTATCTGGTAATGTTGTCTATAAGATTTCAAACACAATACAATCTGGTTTGAAACTGAGAAGAAGGTATCAAGTTACTTATGGAGCTGACATTTTACTCATGTGTCTCATATTTAGGGATAACGGAGCAGTCTCTCTCCTGTCAAGCAATTGCTGCTCAAATGTTATTTAGTATTCCTGTATGGCAGAACAAGGCTTTTTGGCTTTGTTCTAAAGACGCTTCTCCGGTCATCATGCACACAGAGTCACTTCCACAATGCATGTTCTGCTTGGTAGAGTGGTGTGACAGCTGAACTTAGGAACAAAGTGCAGGTGAAAACAGTATTATTCTGTATTCATGAAATGCATCCTCTCAAACTCATGTAGTGATGAATTCAGAAGGGAAGAACTGCTGCCAGTACAGCTTGGAGTAGAACAACATCATTACAATATCATCAATGGATATGTGTGTTCTAAGATAACAGTGGTGCATCCTCAGCACAACTATCATACCAGGGCCGGTTCATTTATAGTGCCTCGAGTTCCTTTTTGAAGATAATTGACTTACTGGATGTAAGTCCATTATTCTCGAAGAATAGTCTCAGAAACATGACTGGATGAGTAAATAAGCATCCAACAAGACATATCTATGAATGTAAAGGTGATAATACACTTGTGTTGTATTTGCAGCTTGTTTCCGAGTTTTACAAGTTCCTAAATGCACATTACACAACAGTGTCTTGTTTCTCGTGCTGGAACAGTAGAGCAGACACAGTATTCTGTTAAAACTGTGTCTCCTGCTGTTCAGTGTAAGAACAGCTCAATCAATCAATCTACTCTGGCTCAAAGCCGTTCTTCTGGTCACCAACACAAATCGTTCACATTTCTTTGTGTGTTATACAGGTCCATCAAATGTATATAAAAAGGACTCTTGACTACTACAGGTTACATGTTTGCGACAGGATTGATCTGAACCCAACCCGTTTCTGTATGTTGCTGCAACTGTTCAAAGTTCAAACCAAAGAAAGAGGAAATTAGACCAGGCAATGTTGTTAATTAAGACCCCCTCAGTTTTCGGATCAGACTCACTCCTTCCACGCTGCCGTCCCTACCGAACAAAGACGGGCTAATTGGGAGTTTGGAGTCGGGCACAAAAATAGAAGAAAAAACAATCCATTACCTCTGAACTGTAATTGAAAACAGAGCCTCGGGTTAATTACTAGCCGTTAATCACCCCATTCACCTCCAGCTACCTTCATCATTTATCATTTCCCCAACTTCTAAAAAAATGTTTTATACCAAATACTAAACCTCCCTCTGCAGGGGATGGAGGGGGACTGTCAAAAGGCGGGATGAAGACCAAACAGATCAGATAAATGGAGGGATGACAGGAATCGATGGAGGAATAGAGAACAGACACGGGGAGAGAACATAACAATAAAGGAGATGGATTTATCGGTAATGAATGAGGGAAATGGCTTAGCATAGTGATTTGACCCAGACACGTCCGGGTTGATTGCGACACGTTCTTTGTGAGGGGTTGAAAGACGATGGAGTGTTGTGCGGCTGATTGACAGCGCAGGTCGACACAAGAGAGACAATTTGCATTTTCATTACATCCGAGATTGACTTCCTTCTCCTCTGTGGCACTCCCACACAAACACACCTAGTGTACAAACATGGGCCGATCATAGCCGGCTCTGTCTGTCGTGCGGAGGCAGACCCTTGACATCTCTACACAATGGCCCCCGTGTGAGTCGGTGCGGGATTTTGAAATGGCAAACAAAAGAATCGCTCTCCAAACAGACCGAATGGAGTCAAATTATTTGCTGTAAACAATCTCTTACTTTGAAAGAAAAAGTATTACTTCAACATTAAATCAAGTGTCATAGATTTAACTGGGAACAGTTTTGGGATGGGATGAAGCCACAGACACACACACACACACACACACACACACACACACACACACACACACACACTTCAGACACGCCTTTTTGTCAAGCAGACAGTTTTGACAGCCAGCAGCCCTCATCTGAGTGTGGCATCACCAAGTTAGGCCAACGGGGAAAGGCCTGCAGGGGCCACTGGTCGTGACACGGTGACTGACAGACCTACAGTCCCATTCTGTGACAGCAGGGCATGGAAAAAACAGGGGACAAGCTCCCGAAAGTATCTTCCCCGTGACATAAAAGAGCTGATCCCTGCATCGTGATCCAAACTGGATTTCTCTCTGTGGCTCACTGTTTGTCACACAACACACCAACTGCCAATCACCGCAGACGTACTGCCCTGGCAGAAGAAACCATGGTGGTACATACAAAAGGTACAATTATATTCTTACACACACGCACAAGGCAGCAGAGCTTCTGCTTTCTCTTCTTTAGTTTGCTTTCCTTCTTCCATTCCTTCTTTCCACCTCAGAAGAAGAAGTAAATGTTCTCGAAAATAAGTGAAATTAATAACTCAGACAATTGTTTTCATTTAAGGGAACAGCATGTAACTGCAAATTAACTTGGGGTTGAAGACTAGTCCTGTGATGCTAAATAGCGTTTCACAGGCCGCTGAGGCAGGTAGAGGTGTGTTCCTGCTTCACAGGTAGAGGTGTGTTCAGCTTCACAGGTAGAGGTGTGTTCAGCTTCACAGGTAGAGGTGTGTTCAGCTTCACAGGTAGGGGTGTGTTCAGCTTCACAGATAGAGGTGTGTTCAGCTTCACAGATAGAGGTGTGTTCAGCTTCACAGGTAGAGGTGTGTTCAGCTTCACAGGTAGAGGTGTGTTCAGCTTCACAGGTAGAGGTGTGTTCAGCTTCACAGGTAGAGGTGTGTTCAGCTTCACAGGTAGAGGTGTGTTCCGCTTCACAGGTAGAGGTGTGTTCAGCTTCACAGGTAGGGGTGTGTTCAGCTTCACAGGTAGAGGTGTGTTCAGCTTCACATGTAGAGGTGTGTTCAGCTTCACAGGTCTCTACCTGTGTGTGTACCACCTCTACCTGTGTGTGTTCAGCTTCACAGGTAGAGGTGTGTTCAGCTTCACAGGTAGGGGTGTGTTCAGCTTCACAGGTAGAGGTGTGTTCAGCCCATCCATCCATCCATCCATTATCACCCGCTTATCCGGGGTCGGGTCGCGGTGGCAGCAGGTTCAGCAGGCCGACCCAGGCTTCCCTCTCACCCGCAGCACTTTCCAGCTCATTCTGGGGGATCCCGAGGCGTTCCAAGGCCAGCCGGGAGATATAATCCCTCCAGCGTGTCCTCGGTCTTCCCCGGGGCCTCCTACCAGTTGGACGTGCCCGGAAAACCTCTAATGGGAGGCGTCCAGGAGGCATCCTAACTAGATGCCCGAACCACCTCAGCTGACTCCTTTCGACACGAAGGAGCAGCGACTCGACTCCAAGCTCCCCCCTGATGTCCGAGCTCCTTACCCTATCTCTAAGGCTGAGCCCGGCCACCCTACGGAGGAAGCTCATTTCGGCCGCTTGTATCCGAGATCTCGTTCTTTCGGTCACGACCCAGAGTTCGTGACCATAGGTGAGGGTTGGAACGTAGACCGACCAGTAAATGGAGAGCTTTGCCTTCCGGCTCAGCTCCCTCTTCACTAAGACGGACCGGTACAGCGCCTGTTTTACTGCTGCAGCCGCACCGATCCGCCTATCGATCTCCCGCTCCACCTTACCCTCACTCGTGAACAAGACCCCGAGATACTTGAACTCCTTCGCTTGGGGTAGGCAGTTTGCCCCCACCTGGAGGGAGCAATCCGCCGGTTTCCGGCAGAGCACCATGGCCTCAGGTTTGGAGGTGCTAACTCTCATCCCTGCCGCTTCGCACTCGGCTGCAAAACGCCCCAGTGAATGCTGGAGGTCACGGTCCGAGGAGGCAAACAGGACCACATCATCCGCAAACAGCAGAGAGGCGATCCCGAGACTCCCGAACCGGATCCTCTCCGCCCCCTGGCTGCGCCTAGATATCCTGTCCATGAAGGTCACGAACAGGACCGGTGATAAAGGGCAGCCCTGGCGGAGGCCAACACCCACCGGGAACGTGTCTGACTTACTACCGAGGAGACGAACACAGCTCCTACTGCAGGCATACAGAGACCGGATGGCCCGTGCCAACAGGTCCGGCACCCCATACTCCCGCAGCACCCCCCACAAAAACCCCCGAGGGACCCGGTCGAAAGCCTTCTCCAGGTCTACAAAGCACATGTAAACTGGTTGGGCAAACTCCCAGGACCCCTCCAGTAATCTTGCGAGGGTAAAGAGCTGGTCCACTGTTCCACGACCGGGACGGAATCCGCACTGTTCGTCCTGAATCTGAGGTTCGACAAGCGGTCGGAGCCTCCTCTCCAGCACCCTGGCATAAGCTTTTCCCGGGAGGCTGAGCAGTGTGATACCACGATAGTTCGAGCACACTCTCCGGTCCCCCTTCTTGAAGATGGGAACCACCACCCCGGTCTGCCAGTCCATGGGCACTGTTCTCGACCCCCATGCGACACTGAAAAGGCGTGTCAACCAAGACAGCCCAACAATGTCCAGCGCTTTCAGCATCTCAGGGCGGATCTCATCCACCCCTGGCGCCTTGCCACCAAGGAGCTTTTTGACTACCTTAGCGACCTCTGCCAGGGATATGGGTGAATCCACCCCAAAGTCTTCCGGCGCTGCCCCCTCTCTGGGGGACATGTTGGCCGGGTTTAGGAGTTCCTCAAAGTGCTCTTTCCACCGCCCGACGATGTCCCCAGTCCGGGTCAGCAGTTCCCCCCCCCTGCTGAGAACAGCCTGGGGTAGACCCTGCTTTCCCTTCCTGAGCCGTCGGATGGTTTGCCAGAACTTCCTTGAGGCCAACCGAAAGTCCTTCTCCATGGCCTCCCCGAACTCCTCCCATGCCCGAGTTTTAGCCTCCGCGACCATCGTCGCTGCAGCCCTTTTGGCCCGCCGGTACCCGTCAGCTGCTTCAGGAGACCCCTGGGCCAGCCAGGCCCGAAAGGCTTCCTTCTTCAGTTTGACGGCTACCCTCACCCCCGGTGTCCACCACCGGGTTCTAGGGTTGCCGCCACGACAGGCACCGATGACCTTCCGGCCACAGCCCCGAGCAGCCGCGTCCACAATAGAGGCTTTGAACAAGGTCCACTCGGATTCCATGTCCCCAGCCTCCCTCGGGATTTGTGAGAAGTTCTTCCGGAGGTGGGAGTTGAAGACCTCCCGGACAGGATCCTCTGCCAGACGTTCCCAGTTCACCCTCACTACACGTTTGGGCTTGCCAGGTCTCTCTAGCCGAGTCCCCCGCCATCTGATCCAACTCACCACCAGGTGGTGATCAGTTGACAGCTCTGCTCCTCTCTTCACCCGAGTGTCCAAGACATACGGCCGCAGATCAGATGATACGATTACAAAGTCGATCATTGATCTCCGGCCTAAGGTGTTCTGGTACCAGGTACACTTATGAGCCACCTTATGTTCGAACATGGTGTTTGTTATGGACAAACTGTGGCTAGCACAGAAGTCCAACAACAAAACACCATTCGGGTTCAGATCGGGCAAGCCGTTCCTCCCAATCACGCCCCGCCAGGTTTCTCTGTCATTGCCCACGTGAGCGTTGAAGTCTCCCAGGAGAACTATGGAGTCGGCAGGCGGTGCCCTTTCCAGGACCCCTCCCACCGACTCCAAGAAGGCCGGATACTCCGAAATGCTGTTCGGTGCATAAGCACAAACAACAGTCAGAGCCTTACTCCCCGCAACCCGTAGGTGCAGGGAGGCGACCCTCTCGTTCCCCGGGGAAAACTCCAACACAGCGGCGCTCAGCCGGGGGCTCGTGAGTATCCCCACTCCCGCCCGGCGCCTCTCACCCTGGGCAACTCCAGAAAAGGACAAAGTCCAACCCTTCTCCAGGAGCTTGGTTCCAGAGCCCATGCTGTGCGTGGAGGTGAGCCCAACTATATCTAGCTGGTACCGCTCCACCTCCCGCACCAGCTCCGGCTCTTTCCCCGCTAGTGAGGTGACGTTCCACGTCCCTAGAGCTAGTCTATGCTGCCGGCGATCGGCCCGCCCAGGTCTCCCGCCTGGCCCGCCGCCCGGTCTACATAGCACCCGACCCCGATAATTCTCCCTGCGGGTGGTGGGTCCACAGGGTGACAGCTGCTCCATGTTGTTCTTTCGGGCTGAGCCCGACCGGGCCCCATGGGCGAAAGCCCGGCCACCAGACGCTCGCCGACGAGCTCCCCTCCTGGGTCTGGCTCCGGGAGGGTGCCCCGGTTTCCCTTGTCCGGGCAAGGTGGCTACAATCCGTGGGCTGCTTATCATCAGGGTTTGTTGAACCGCTCTTAGTCTGGGCTCTCCCCCGAGACCTGTTTGCCTTGGGAGACCCTACCAGGGGCTGACGCCCCGGACAACATAGCTCCCAGGATCACTGAGCCACTCAAACTCCTCCACCACGTTAAGGTGGCGATTCATAGGAGGTGTGTTCAGCTTCACAGATAAAGGTGTGTTCAGCTTCACAGATAAAGGTGTGTTCAGCTTCACAGATAAAGGTGTGTTCAGCTTCACATGTAGAGGTGTGTTCAGCTTCACATGTAGAGGTGTGTTCAGCCTCACATGTAGAGGTGTGTTCAGCTTCACATGTAGAGGTGTGTTCAGCTTCACAGGTAGAGGTGTGTTCAGCTTCACAGGTAGAGGTGTGTTCAGCTTCACAGATAAAGGTGTGTTCAGCTTCACAGGTAGAGGTGTGTTCAGCTTCACAGATAAAGGTGTGTTCAGCTTCACAGGTAGAGGTGTGTTCAGCTTCACAGATAAAGGTGTGTTCAGCTTCACAGGTAGATGTGTGTTCAGCTTCACAGGTAGATGTGTGTTCAGCTTCACAGATAAAGGTGTGTTCAGCTTCACAGGTAGATGTGTGTTCAGCTTCACAGGTAGATGTGTGTTCAGCTTCACAGATAAAGGTGTGTTCAGCTTCACAGGTAGAGGTGTGTTCAGCTTCACAGATAAAGGTGTGTTCAGCTTCACAGGTAGATGTGTGTTCAGCTTCACAGATAGCTGTGATCATAGCTTACACACAGCCTGCGCGTGCAGCCTGCGCACTCCGACGCGGTTCAAATCGTAACGCTACGCTCTCGCGGCTCCTAACAATCCTGTGGTGTGGTGGCTGATGTTAAGTTGGCCAATGCTAGCTAATGTTAAGTTAGCTAATGTTAGCCAACTAGTGCTGCAATGATTATAGCTAAGATGACTCCAATCAACAACATCTCACAACTGTCAACACTTCCTCAGCTCACTAACTCGCTAGCGATCTGTCTACTACACTAATTGTCTCATTTGATTTACGATAGCTAGTGAACGTTAGCCTAACATACACCATGTATAGCTAAATTACCCCGCCAGAGACATACTCCAATCCGGTGGGAAACACTTGTTTGCAATTGCGCAATAACGTGACTAACCAATGATTTAACTTGAGAGCTAGCACCACTGATTCAACCTGCTTGCTTGGAGTCTGTGTTCTACCACAGTCGTTGACATTGGTCACATGATCCATTGGTTTTCTAAAGATAGATTTGATTTTGTAGCGAGTAACGAAGGTTTCAGGGGAAATGTATCGAAGTAAAAGTAATAGTTTTCTTTGCAAAATGTAGTGAAGTAAAAGTGAAAGTAAACAGAAATATAAATAAAGTAAAGTATAGTAAAGTACAGATATCCCAAAAAAACCTACTTAAATAGAGTAACAAAGTATTTCTACTCTACTATACACCACTGCTCCCCGCTGCCGTACCTCCTCTGGGGGCAACGTCTCAGCAGATTCACACAGGCTCGCTGTGATCCACCGTCACATACGCTTGCAATTTGCTGCCCTGCTTTTGTTGGGGAAGACAGTCAGTGCAGGAGATAACAAAAGTTGGCCAATAAATGAAGCAAACAAAAAAAAACTTTCAGAGTGGGAGTGAATGAGCCGTCACATCCATTTGGAGCTGACTTCAGACGAAACCTCTTATTTCTGTGAGAGTTGGCTGCCAGTATGACTTTCTCAGCCAACCATCCTGTGCTCATCTACTCTGAGAGTGAATCGACTGTGAGGTTTCTTTCTCTTTAGTTCGTCACAGGCTTCCCCAAATAGTGGCACAGTTGAGACGGCAGCTAGCAAAGCTTAGTTTCCCAGCTCATATTTGGCACGACTCAACAATCGACTGAGGTCTCTGCCTGTAGGTGGCAAACGGAAAAACAGGGGAACAATTGAGCTTTCCACCTTATGTGGCAATAAAAAGACAGACCGGGGCAAAACCAATAGGTTTATAAAGGTTGCTGTTGAGGCGCGGATATAATGTTATGACCACTATGAATTAAACAGAGTGAAGTCGAGGCAAAGCAAGAGGGCAGGAACTAAAGGACGGATAACCAGACAAACTCATTTTTTACCAGTGTCTCCGATATCCCAGTGACGGGGTCAGATGAGGTCTGCGACGAAGGAGGCACTCAAGAAAACCGGAGAATCGGGGGTGCCCACGCACCACTTTTCACACCAATTCAACCTGTGCTGTATTTGACCAGCTCTGTACACAACACTGCTCCTCTAATATCTAATTGTCTAGGAGGGGAGAGACTGTGTCCTAAATAGGACAAATGGTCCGAGTGCTCTGAGAAGGCAGTGCTGTGTCAAACCCTTGAGAGGTTGGAGAGCCGGAGTGATTAAAGCAATGAATCACCAGTGGGGAGGTCTCAGCTGCTGGCTTCATTGCACACGCAAGCTGGCGTTTCAGGGCGACCACAAGCAGCAGCAGCAGCAATTCTTCACTGAGAGGGAGAGACGTTTCAATGTAGATGCATCGCTTTTCACTTCGATGTTTATACAACACTGTATAAATGTGTCCAATTTCATTCTCATTCTTCGCCAGCCAAACCAAGACTCATAAATCTAGATAGCGCATGAGCTCGGAGGGCCACAACCAATTTGTAACGCTGTGAGCAAATGAGTTCAGCTGTTACTCGCAGGTGCGGAGTGGAGCGGAGCGGAGCGAGGCTCTGCAGTGGTTATGCTTAACTCGGCGAGATAGAATCAAGATGTCGTTATTCTAAAACAAAAAATGTGTAAAGAAAATAACAGACTTTGTGGCATAAGTGAAAGTGAATGCAACGTCTTCTCTGTGTGTAAAACTGAAAAGAATGAGAGAATGCTTGGAGCTAAATGCTACACAATGGAAATTCTGATGTGCTGAGTGACAGTTCAAACCTCAGAGCCAAGGCTCCTGGTTAAAGAAAGTAGTGTAACAAAGTGCAATAGAAGGCACTCCCCAAAGTCAAACTGATCAGAACAAAACATAATTTAAAACTAAGACTCCACACCATAACCTTGGAAAGAGGCTGTAATAAAGAGGAACAACAGCAGTACAGAGCAGAAACAAACCGCTAACCGCCACACTGACAGACACCGAGCCAATCCATCCTTGTTCCTCATTTCACGCCTCCGCTTGCATCGTTCATCCTATTCAAGAGAGGCGTCCATGTCAATATTTAGCAATAGGAACTTTGATTGATGATGACACACACAGTCTGCCACAATAACTATTCTCCCCACAACTACATGTCTGCTTTAATTGACAGAGCAGCGACAACACAGCCGTCCTGCAGCTGTCGTCCGACACCTGGCAAACTAACATGAAGGATTATGGTCCAGTAGCAGCCCCTGCTACGATCAACTGGCCACATTATAATCTTTTTTTTACATTACATTGCTTTTTTAAAAATCATTTATAATGGCCATATGCATACTTCTTTCAACCCGCCAAGACTACCTCAGTCATCAGCTTTCAAACTAAGCCACGGCTGTTAGAAAGGTGTGCGTGAGGAGCTCCGCTGGACTAAATTTATGGTGCTTAAGCAGTTTTTTCTTGAGCCAGTGTCTAACACGCATGATGTTAGACAAAAGGAAAGAGAAACGATGTTGCCGGCCACCCGCTGATAATATCTGATCCCGTGCCAAACGAGCTCGCTCGTCGATCTCGGAGAAGGACGAGCAGCAAGACTCCTTGATCACAGCAGACGATCTCAACAGCTGACTCTCATTCATCGGTTGATATAGCCAAATCCATATCTTACCAGAGCCAAGACAGAGGTTGCTATTAAAAGATCTAGTGTGCCTCAATATTAAACATTTTACTTGTTAACGTACTCAGCGGGACAGAGATGAAAGCATCTAACTAATAAGCATGGAATATTTTTTTCTGTCTCTATGCGTGTGTGTGTGTGTGTCCTTTGGCTTTATAGTAGTACTTTGGATAAACAAGCGATGGACTTGTATTGCATTGACTGCAGTTCACTTATGCTGCTGGATGCTGGATATGCTAAGGCTACAGCCAAACCCTTCTTCACTCACCTCATTGAGCGATGAGTGGTTCTTGAGAAAGCAGCAGGCAGCAATCGGCTCGTTAGGAAGAGTCACGCCCTGAACGGGCATATGATGAAACTCTTCTGGCAGGCTCGTCCCATTTTGTGTTCGGGCTTTGGACTGTAAGACCGCGGGCAGTTGGCAGGATTAACTTTATCTGTGACGATGAGTCCTAGAAGGAGAGAGGATGACTAGGAGAGTAGGGGAGCTTTGGACTGAGGCCAAGTCCATTTCATTTAAGTAGCATATCTTAGCATTTAAAGTAAAATCAACTCTTATGAAGTGGCTTACACAGGGTCTGTTAATTGTGTACTGAGCATCACACTCAAAATACAATGTGTGTGTGTGTGTGTGTGTGTGTGTGTGTGCGTGTGTGTGTGTGTGTGTGTGTGTGTGTTTGTTTGTTTGTTTGTTTGTTTCAGTGCCATCACAAACCAACATGAAATTAGTTAGCAGTGGCAGTGATTTGCTACTTGACATTCAGGGTCATTTTAGAAACTGGGGGTCATTGACGTCATACTTTTGTTCTGATGGATTGGTGCATAAAGAATAAACATAAATAAGCATTAAATAAATACAATACAATCTAAATGATTTTCCACACTGGAATTATCACAAACCCCAAAACGCATCTTATTAACCAGCGTGACAGCCGCAAAAAAAATGCTAACAATGCGCTCGAATCACACTCTCACGAAACCCCAGTGGTTAGCTAATAATAATAATCCATATAGTGCTTTTCAAGATACTCAAAGACACAGCTACAGGGAGCAATGCAGGGTTAAGTGTCTTGCTCAAGGACACATCGACTAGGGCGGGGATTGAACTGCCAACCTCTTGATTGAAAGACGGGCATGCTAACCACTGACCCATAGTCGCCCCACAACATCAAGCCATCTTGATGTTGTGAACATGGAACTTTCAATAGCTAGAAAACATGGTGCTAAAGAAAAGACTATCTTATCCTGGTCCTCGGCTTTAAGCAAAATCCAACAATCTATGTAATTGTATCATAATATAATACATTCCCTTGGGTATGGGCGTCGCCAATAGTAAAATGTTTAAATTATATGTATGTATGTGCTTATATACATTAATATGTGTGTAGGTATTAACATGTTTACCCTTATTTATATTTATATATTTTATTTATAATTTATTTCGTATGATTATGTGCCGGTGCATCTTTGTGTATGTGTAGTGTCCACATCTCTTCTTTTTCATATGCATATATTATAAAATAAAAAATGTGATCACAAAAAGAGAAGAGAAAAAACTCTTCTCTGAAGCTCACTCCAGAGGGAGGATGCCTGACAACAATGATCGATCACTGGGGGGACACCCACCAAAAGGTGACATTGACAAGTTGAAACAGCGTTTTGTTTTGTTTTTTCTCTGAGATGAATGGAAGTTTGAGATTATTAAGTGAAAAAGAGTTTTTTTTCTTCTATATTTACAATGCAGTCAGTGTCCTACATTCAATGAGCAAAGTAATTCATTTTAATTATCTTGTTTCCATTTTTTTAATAGCCTAGCAATCAAATGGATGACTTTTTATGAATTAAATCAACATATTGTTTATTTGATCATGTAACCAATACTGTGTCAGTTTAGTATGCGCAAACTGAACATGTGACCATCTTCCTTTTCGAAGGTGGTCTTTGTTGTAGGAGACAGCACCCTGCTTTTGCCATTTAGTATTGTTTGGCAGTCGGTGTTGGTTGGCTGTACACATTGGAGGAGCAGGGAGACAGAAATAAATGGATTCTATTTCCAGACACCTGCTGTGTCTAGACCACCTAGATATGCCAATACTTGATCTGGCACACTGTCACTGGCAGCCTTTGTGCCGAAATGTCTCTCCTAGAAAAGATTGCACTTGAGAACAGAGGTAGATGTGTTGTGCCCCTGGGTTGATTTATGAGATGAAAAGAAATGATCTTGTCTCAGCTCTTAGAAGTCTCACATGCTTAGGAGCGACATGCCCACTCTCTCTGGGCCTAGAGGGGTTGACCCCTTCTGCTCCTAGTTCTGGTGTAGAAATACTCAACATCCACACACTGTAGGCTTTGCCTTTTTGTGTGAAAATTCAAAAGTGTGGAAAATACCACCTGCCGCCTCATAAAGCGTATGCATGTCTCTTGGCTCACAGTTATCCTCTCTCCACTGGCTTGCTGTAAGTCTCTTTTGCAGCTCGGGGGAAGACTGGGTCTGAATTGGCGGTTATATTCACACAAAGAAAAGAAGAAAAAAACATCTACATTATTCTGCCCAAAAATACTCTCAAAGATCCTGGACAATAAAATAATCATATGCCAAAATCAACAAAGATCTTCTGCCACATCAGATCAATTCCCTTACATCTGTGGTCATAAAGGCGTTTTGAGCGCAGCATCCTCTCCTGTTTGAAATCTATTAATAATTTTGCCTACCGAGCCAATAGTCTTGTCGAGGATGCTGTTTACATCGTCCTCCAAAACACACTGCTTGGCCTTCAATACAAAAAACAGCTTGTCAATCTCATCAATAAACTGTTGGACATGAGCATTGACCCCTCCCTATGCCTCTGGATCAGAAGCTTCCAGACTAGGGTTCAGGAGATAGTCTTTCACCCCCGGGGTTACGTCCTCTCACCCTGGCTCTTCTCCTTCAACATAAACCACTGCACATCCCACCACATCTCGTTCATCATTCTTAAGACAGATACTTTGAGCAGGTGGCCCAAGCAACCTCTTGGAGCTTTGATAGCATCTTCCAGCTCAACACATCTAAAACAAAAGAACTCATTATAGGTTGCAGGCACAGACCCCTGCCCATGCCCCCCATGCAGGAGGACCCATGACGATCACTGACTCATTCTTCTTGGCACACACATCGGCAACACACTCAAATTCATCAATACAAACCACGTCACCGAAAGAACGCAGCAAGGACTGCTGCAAAAGATTGAAAGCAAACCAAAGCCTCCTCCTTCACTTTTACACGGCCTTCATTGAGAGCGCTCTCACCTCGTCCATAACAGTTCGCTCTGGCAGCATGGACAATCGCACCCGCAACAACAAACTGCAGCGCATAGTCAATAAATCATCCTAGATTATTGGATCGCGCCATCACAAACGCACAAACGAAAGAGCAACACAAATGATTTCTGACCCCACTCAACCGGCCCACCACCTCTTCGTGCTGATCTGAGACACTTATCGTCCCTGCCTGTCAAACCATACTGTTTAATAAGACACATCTCAACACTTCTCATTAACCTTGACCATTGTACTGCTCTTAAAACCTTTGTTTTATCTTCTAAATACTGATGTTGATGTCTGGGTTTTGATGTTCTGACACTGCTGTAATGAGCTTTCCCACCATACTGTACCGAAGCCAAATTCAACAGACCTCTGTTGTGTGGTCATTGATTGATTTATTGATTGATTCAGGCAATATCAATGTGATTTCATTACTAACAACGTCAATTTCAGACTAATTCTAAAAACCCATTATGTGCTGTAAGGAATTACTTTCTTTTAAATAAATAAAGGATAATGGATCCATTTGAATGTGCTAATATATATGTATCAGCATATTCTCTATTTTTGAACACCGATGATTTCATGTATTACCGTTCTTATATTATATGTGTTATCCTTCATTTGACCCATGGGCTACGGGGGGTTACAAATAAGGTTAATGGAAGTGAATTTAAATAAAATGTGCTTCTGTTCCAAATGAACCAACCTCTTAGGAGTCTTGGGAAGACGAAGAAAAAGTCATTTGCAGTGCGTTGCCAGAAAAAGTCACGAGTAGTCCCCCATCTCTACAGAAGTAATGTGTTTGTACACCTTCAGCAAGTCAGCAGAGGGGAAGAGTGGAAAACAAAGACTGAAACCGTCCAGCTGCGTTAAGTCGCGGTGCCCTGCCTTCTTGCTGCTCACTCCCTCTCTGTTTAAACCCCCATTAACCATTCACACTTATTGACTCTGGTATTTCAGACAATTTAGGGCCCCTCTCCACCAGAAAAGGACTGGGCGCTCGAGCGTGGCGGAGAGCTAATTAAAGTCCGCTGACACCATTAGCAAACTGCCATTCAGCTGATAGCCAGGCGTACAACGAGAAGCCGAGGGGGAGAGAGACAGCTGATGATGAACAACACAACACTGATTTATTTCTCACAGGTCACACCGTGTCTCCCTTAACAAGCCAAAAAGAGGGAGAGTGGATACAAGGGCATCTGCAGACTGAAACGCATGCATAGCCTACGCCAATTTATACAAACACACACACACACACACACACACACACACACACACACACACACACACACACACAAAGCTTAATACTTATATCTCTTTACCATAACTATTCCCTCTCTCAGTTATTGTGAATCACACTGGTCCAGTACTCTGCAACAAACAGGATTAAAAGCTGTGTCAGTCCAATCTACAAAGGTCATTAAATGCAGTGACCTGCTAGCTACTGCCACACGCTGGCCTTTATCTCTGTGGCCAGCGCTAATGCAGCGTGACTGTAGCCTTTGCTGAAAAGACTATAACGTGAGCACTGTGGCTGAAAAAAGGGCTTTGTTGTGGAGTTTCAAAGGGAGTAAAGTGCAATAGGATTGGTGTTATTTAGCTTAGACAATGAATAAATATGGTTTATGCTTTTATATATATAAGTAATCTCCAACACTTTATTCGAGTAGTTACCGACAGCGTAAATCACACCCTGGAGGTGTTAACGATCTTAAGCCCCCAGTCCGGCTCACGAAACTCCGCAGAAGGAGCCTAAACAAGGCCGGTTACATAGATGCTGGTCCGTGGCATCGTCCCCCCCCCCCCCTGTGCCGTGAATTTGATTTGGTTGCGACTATCTTTTATTTCCCCTGGGCTGCAAGTGCTATCACAGTGAGGCGAGGAGGTGAGCCATCTTGCTGAATAGAAATGCTCCCATGGATGTGTGCAGTATGTGAGAGACGAGCCCTTGGGACTAATTGTGGGTAATGGCCACCTGATTGACATCAGAGAGGCGAGGGAGTGAAGGAAGGCGACAAGCCTGTCTGTGTGTTTGTCTCCCGGAGAACTCCAGTAATAGTATGTAAAGGGGCTTTATGCATGCTTATCAGTCTTTAGTGTATACGTGTGTGTGTGTGTGTGTGTGTGTGTGTGTGTGTGTGTGTGTGTATGTGTGTGTGTCTCCCCTCTCCCCCTTGCCTTTCAGCCTATGGATCTTATGAAGCCTGCTTACAGTATAATGAGAGATGTGGTCAGATAATGGAGGAGGTAATTACTCCAGCTCGCAGAAGTTGCTGGTTAAGAATTACATTATCGATCGGCCAGATGCAGCAGCATGACGGGCCGGGGGGGGGGGGGGGCGCACAAATAGAGAAAGGGAGGAAAATCAACTCCTAAAATTAACAGCTCGTCTGTCTGGCATCCAATCAAGGCTGGGCCGTGAGGCACATAGGGGTGTGGGTGTGTGGGTGTGTGTGTGTGTGTGTGTGTGTGTGTGTGTGTGTGTGTATGTGTGTTGCCAAACACAAACAGACTCCAGCTAAGCAACTTTCCTCGGCAGCATCTGCAGTTATGTGATTGTGTGCTGATACAAACGGCTCCACTGAGGAGGGAAATAATCTGGGCTGCAGCTAAGCCTAGTTAAACACAGTTCTATCAGCCGAGAGTTATGAATTCATAAACCATTTGATCCACATCAAATTATGTGCACCTGATTTACCTGCCGTGTTTGAAGAACTACACTTAATCTGACAGCTTTGCCCAGAGCTACTGCACTGACCCGAGCACTGACTGGGCACATACAGTACTCCTGGACATACTTCATAACAAAGTTTAACAGCAGTTATTGTTGGCCCAAAAGTTATTTTTGGACTGCAGGGTCCTCCCGACAGACACATTGGCTCTTTAGAGCTTTTAAAGTGATTCAGCGGACTAAACCAGAGACACTAAAGGGTATCATGTGTATGGATTTGATCTCACACTCCAGGGTTGTATGAGGTACTTATACACAGTCAGTGTATGATCTACAGTAGATGACGATCGACACGTCCCCTTGATTTGATTTGTTCAAGTGGAGGACATATTTAGAATGTTGTTGGATCATCTCTTCACGAGACTGTTTGTATAGCACGGAGCGATGATCCAACAACATTCTAAGTCTGTGTATCCAACAGGGAGCGGGAGCCGTTATCTATGCGTGCTCCAAAGCCACCGGACGCCATTGACAAAACAGCAATATGTACCTGGTCTACTGCTGCCTCGAACATTTAGTTTGTTTGTGTTATTGTGTGACCTTGGTGAATCCGAAATAACAAAAGTCACAATAGACACAAACTATCGGATCGAGGCAACGGCAGACCAGCAACCCCTGGTTCTACGAGGTAAAGTTACAGTTTTTTCCACTGGAGTCTGGTGGCTTTGGCAAGAGCATAAATGGTTATAACAGCTTAAGTTCTTCATTGAAAACAGCTGTCTAAATATTCTCAATATATATATTACACTTGAACTGTGTTGATTTTTTTGGTGGACCTTTATTTTAGGCAGCTAAAATACGTTATGCTGCTACTCCTGTCTTGGGGACAAACTCGGGATGTGCTGACCGCAATAGACTGGCTGTGGATAAAGTACCTCACACAACCTCACTTCAAAACACACAACCTCACTTTAACTTAACACTTCAAGGTGGCAACTGTTGGTTATCGGTAGTTTTTACAACCTGTTGGCATTATAGTGAATTAGTGTCAGCAGTAGACAGTGAACTCATACATTCAAAAACATAGAGCACACACACACCAGGCGCATTAAACTGTACACACAACACGCATTATCCTGACTCACAAGCATTCATCCCCAGCAGTACTCAATCCATTATATCAAATCCCTCTTAAAACAGTGGCTTGTAAGACACCAGGGTCTTCTCTAGCTCCTCAACCTCTATGGCCTGCCCACGCGAGAGCTTTAGCCAGGCATCGCAATGTGACACTGAAAATATCAGCCTCAATTAAACTTCCTTATTTTCGATGCACAAAAAGTCCCTTCCACCACAAACACTCACTTCCACCATAAGGCAGAACTGATATTCCAACTTAAATCTCCCATTCAGCCGGAAAACAAAATGGTAACTCCAGTTGTTAAACTCCACACAGCATAAGTAATTATGGACCCTGGTCTGCCCACAAGCTGCAGTGTGTGTACATTATGTTTGTGTGTGTGTGGCAGTATGTATGAGATTGCTCTGGCTTTAGCTTTTCATTAAAACAGAGGGGCTGGCAGACCGGTGCGCCAATGTACATCCCCAGAGGCTGCCTTTTCCCAAGAGCGCAACACAATCAATTTGCCAACCTGGGAGAGAAGTATGTGACGGGGTGAACTGAAGGATGGATGGATGGATGGATAGGGGGAGGTGGAGACAGGCAGAGGCTGAGGCAGCATGGCAAACAGGATTGATGACAGAAAACTCCACTCGCAAAGAAATCACTTGTTTTTTGCCTGGAGGCCCCAATGTGGACAACAGGGGAGTCAGTGGCGCTGGAGAAAAGAGGAAAGAGCAATATACAGTATATACACTACATCGACACGCTTAAACAATTAAAAAGCAACGTCTCGGCATATGGTTCATATTAATATCTTAGGAAAAATTATGAAATATTTTTTTTTCCCTTTAAGATCTTTTTGCCGATTTTCCATGATGGAAAAACATAACAAGCAGACCAGAATGAACAACGCTATCGCACAGACCAGAAACAAGCAGTTGAACGAGGGAGGGGGAGAGTTTTGTTATGTCATTGTATGCAGACATCTTTATTTAACAATTAGTGTTACCATAGAAACACCTGCATGCACATGATCTTACATCAATAAATGCCGGACATGAATACTTGCTTAGCTCTGACACATGCATACACTTTACAGGAACAGACACGATATCATAAGGCCATTATTTAACCTTGGTATATCACAAAGAGAGGAGGCATGACCATATTCTGACCCAGAAGCCATTCCATCCCTGGTTCAAATAGGCCTCTTCAATGCTTCTAAAGTGTATCCAGTCATTTTGTAAAGTTGAAACATTTAGCCTTTTTAACTTTCCAGTGTATAAGAAGTATTTGTTTTTTTGCCAGGCATGCTCGGGCTACAATTTGTTGCAGATGTACAATTGATACCATTGGGTTGGTTGCCCCTGCAAGCTTGTAGTTGGACATCGAGCTAAGTCCATGTTTAAGATATTAGAGAGTGTATCTCTAACTGTATCCCAAAGGATACGGTAAATGTTCTCAAATTCTCTCTAATGGTTCTTATTTGAAAATCTCATATTTTTGCTATTGTCGCATATAGTTGCTCTTGATATTCCCGACGCCTGTCCTGAATCACTGGATTACATACAAATTATAGCGCATTACTTTTCATCGGGATAGCTACGGACAGTGTATGTGTTATGTTCTCGGCCATGACTCTGGATCTTTTTGTGTTCCCCGGTGTTTTTCTCTCTCCCCTGTGTGTGTCCCTGTGTCTGTCTGTGTGTGTGTGTGTGTGTGTGTGTGTGTGTGTGTGTGTGTGTGTGTGCGCGCTGTGGGGGCGTGATGCTCCTCTCTTGGCTCACTCCTCGCTTTCACTGCTGCTGATTACACCACACCTGCCTTCCACCAAGCTCATCATAATGCAGATTAGCAACCCTTGTTCTTCAGCCACTCGTCACCAGATCATTGTGGCAACCGCTGTGGTTTTTGCAAAGAGTATTTATTTCTGCTGCTAGAGCTTTTGGAAATTATATCTACGTTCCCGTGTGTTTCCAGGCTCACTTACCTGCCTGCCCGCCACACGATAACTCTGAGCTCTGGCTTGTATCACCCATCAGTTTGCCCAGATCAGCTCCCCTCACTCATTTAACCCTGATTACTACAATACATTCTGTGTCTACATTTGATAGCACCTACACCACTCAAAACAGTATGAGAACAGCGTGCATAAAGTGCAATGTAAATGGTAAATATCAGGCAGTACTAATCTACCTTGTTTCTAAAAATCCAAAGCAGCTGCTGTAGAGCATTAGTGTACCTCTCTCTAAAACACAAGGTTTACGGCCTATTGTGGTAAAACGTTATTGACAGAAGCCCATTAAAACCTCATTACATTCTCAGCCATACATAACAGCAGCACATTGTGGCCAAGTAAATTATACTTGAGCTTGCTGTTGTGGTTGCAGGCCTAATGGAAAATCCCCAAAAGCTTTTTGGCCTGAGAGGAAATTAAAACTATGGTTAGCGTAGCTTCATCTCAACCCTGGGGGCAAAGCATTCTAATGTGCCTGGACATTTGAGCTGATACCAATACCAGTATGGGAAACACCTCCAATACAGCCTGAAATGCTGGATCAGGTATCGGCAAGTACGGGAGTCTCACGTTATGTATCATCTCATTTACGCTTCACAGGAAGACAACAAACTGTGTCCCTTGCTACCCGATCTGTATCCTGCCTGATCGGCCATGTCCATTCCCTTGAAGAGAATGTTACTATATGGGTCGAGTGAGGAAACATTTATTCGTTCTGATGTTGAATATGTTGGTGTGCTATACTAATTATTTAAAATCCCAACTTTTCTCGTCCCTTTTCTCGGATAGCGCTGCAGGGAATCACATTTCATCTTGTCAGTTTTCAAGGTGTTTTTTTCTCTTTGTCTGAATTCATTTACAATGGTTTTAACCTTGAGAGTGTGAAGGTGGCATTCACATAGACAGAAGTGTTTTCGGCTAATTGGGACACGGTGACAGTTGCGGGGGTCCACCGCTATTTCAGCAGTGGTTCGTAATGTTTCTGACTCCTTAAAACAAAGCAATGTTGAAAAAGGGCAAAGGTTAGAAAGACATTTTATATTAGTATACGAGTTGCTCTCGTGTGTGCTGTAATCTCAGCTTCTGCTTGCTTTGTTGACATAGCGGGGCCGGCCTGTAATGCTGGGAGCCTTCCCCGCCGGCCTTATCAAATATGTGCTAATTTGTGCTAATACATTTCCAGAATAGAAATCTGAACATCGGATAAAGCCAGGTTCAACATTTTCATTTTCATTTTGTTGACATATTCAAATGGGTTAAATTATTTTTTTTATTTGATGGAAATTTGGATATCTCCTTTCATCAAAAGAATGTCAGCAGCCACAAAAAAATATTTCATGTCATGTTTTTTAGGAATAACATTTTCTACAAATCAGTCCATGGTCTGTAAAGACCTTTAGAATATAGGGAGGGAAGAAACTGGAAAGTATTAAAGATATGTTTTGTAATATTACATACATCTCAAAGACAAGACAGGAGAAAAAATATGACCCTGAAACTTCCCCGACAAGTTTTCTGTTTAAATATCCAAATGCTAACTTCAGAAGCAAATAGAAACATAGTAACATGTTGCATGTGTTTTCTCTCCACTTTTCTTCCAGACAATGTGTCAGCACACTTTTTTTGTTTGCTTAATACCAACATTCAGAAATCTTGATCCCAGCTGGCATTTCCCTTTCATGATAAATAACATAACACATGTCCTAGACAGGGACATGTTTACTGGATACAAAGGCACAGTGGGAAAAAAAGAGGAAGGAAGGAAAAGCCCTGTGTGTGACTCCACTTGTAATTTACGAAAGGCAGGAAGTGAAGGTATCGCAGAGACAATAGCTTTCACTACTGGAAATGACTCAGCAGTCCGCAACATCAATGCTCTGTTGCAGATGTAAGTGGAGGAGCAGCGATAGTGGGTGGGAGATAACAAACAGTCCAGGAGAGCATTGCAAATTAGATGATTCAACAGCCATCAGGGAGAAAAGACAGGAGGTAAGAGGAAAATTGCTTTTGTAATTAGCAAGTTGCCGTTCGAGCCGCAGATAAAACTTTAATGATATCAGTAGATTTTACGATGATGCTGTGTAGAGTATAACCACCAAGCCGTCACACTGCGACATTCAGACTGACAACAACAGCGTTCTCGCTGAGCACATTCAAAATCCAGGATAAGATGAAGATTATAGACTTAATTTCAACTAAACAGCAGGAAGTGATCACAATCGGATAACTTAAAGCTCCTCCTGGTACAAACTGTGAGTGAAAATGGCAATTGTATGTCTTGTTTAGCCTCAAATCGACTAGCTTTCCTCATGTGTTGTTCTTTTATCACGCCCTGAAGCCTTACAGAGGACTTTCTCAACTGGAATAAAATTACATTTCGGATGAGTTTGTTTTGGCCCAAATGGCAATGGAGCTGCTCCTTTGAAACCAATGTAATATAGGAGACTTGTACTAAATTTACTTCCTCAGCAAAGTCATTTTAAAGTTGTATTTGGTCCAAAACCTGCTCCAATTTTCTCTAAAGTAATCAATGGGAGATGTTTCATGAAAGAAGTTGCCTGAGGTTCTCTCTGGCAAAATGTCATTACTCTTTATACGAGGAATGTGAAGGAGCAAAAGGGTGTTTTGGTGTGGGAACAGGAAGCAGTGTTCTGTACTTGGAATGTGACATTTACCTGAACTTTAATGTCAGCTTCCCTCAAATGTAAACATCATCATCATCATCCTCATTCAAAGTATGCAGTAGATAACAGCAACAAATAAATAAATGAAGGAAAGACGTGCACGCAATGGTATAGATCTATTATAGATCTATTATGAGTTTGTTGAGAAACTAAACTAAAACTATTCAAACTAATAGGAAGGTGTGTCTAAATCTATAAGAGCTACCAGAGTTAAACTGGGAGAACCTTACAAGATTTGTTTGTCAGGTATGTTGCATCATACTCCGGCACTTAAATGAGCAACTGTCAACTATTTCTGCAGTTTCCCAAAGAAAAGGGACCTGAGTCAGTAACCTAATGGCCTGTCCTGCCGGTGTTTCCCTCTCTACATATTTACTTCCTGGCGTTTCCTAAAACAGGCCTGCTGCCTGCTGCTGTGGCTGTCAGAGGAAATGCTTTGATGTTTGAAATGAATGAGTGTTAATATACCTTCTGTCATTTGTCAAGTTGATAAAATAATTCCCTTTCGAGAATGTCGGGTTCCCTTCGTTGATGTAAGAATTACGACAGGAAACCCCACAACTCTCTTTCCCCAGGAAGAACAATGGTGTCTGGCCATTGCACATGCCTGTGTGTTTGTGTGAGGGAGCGTGTCATGTGTTATGCTTTGAGTCGTTTTCTTCCTTTGTGTCCGTTTACATCCTTCACACTTTTCCAACCACCCCCATCCACCATGCAGGAGGTCGAAACTCCTCTCATTTCCAACACCACTCAACACTTTACAATCCGCAGGAGCAAATTATTGATGTTTGTCTCTGTGTTTTTCCATGTCGGTGACCTAAAATGGAAAGATAATGGAGGAGCAACTTCTCCCACCGAGGGAACGATCGCCAGTCGCAGGGCCGTAGAGGTGTGGGAGCGTTGATAGAAGCCATTTTCATCAGCAGACTAACAGCTTATTTTATGCACTCTAACAAATGGACACGGCCATCATTCATGACGGATAACGCCTTTAAAAGGGACATCCGTGGAGGCTAATGGTCTGACCGGCACTCAGTTAGAAGCCATCCTCTGTTGGATGATATTTACACTCACACCTTTTATGAGGGGCTTTCGCTGATGAATGCTAAGCTTATCAAAGTATGCTGAAGACTAATTATTGTCAAGAAGTATTATTTTCACTAGTAAATTTACAATGGGGATACGTACCTGACAGGTGGATTACACATATTGTATGTTCCACCGTGTACTGGAGCCTCCCCTGTGAATTCTCAATGACTTTCTGCTTCACCACCCCAGCCCCCCGCCCTCCAGTCCTGTTTCACGCACTTAATTACTTTTTAGGAATCACATGCATGCAGGTTCCTCACACGCACACACGTATGTTCACTGTCGACACGCCCCAACCCGCCCTCATCACTGCCAGGTTATGACCCCCACAGCACCCTGTAAACAAAAGCATTAATCACGTGCGCTTCGCCTCAACTGCCTGGCTGAAATTCATGGTTCCCAGCCGCAGTAAATCACAGTGGTTGAGTACCCTAGGGGAGGCTAGAAGGCTAATACACACTGGCCATGAATACCATCGGCAGCAAGGCCAGTCCTATATGTCTAAATATAGTCAATTTAGAGATGGATGGGCTTAAGCAGAGCAGCCATGGGAAGGCGAGAAAAACCTATAAGGCTGCCGAGGGTTTGATAATTGTAGTCAAGTCAAAACAAGTCGAGCCCAATAACACAAATGTATCTCAAAGGACTACAATGTGTACGGCACAGAAAAACCCTCGAAACCGATTTTTTGTTTCAGGTGATTATACACATAATTAATATTATATTACATTTCTGCTAATAGATTCCCCCTAAAATGTAGGGGAATATATTAAGGGCCTAAATCTTACCAACTTTGCCTTTTTGAAAAGGAAACAAAGGAAGTCTCCGCAGAGAAAGCAACCGAGGATGCAACGCCCTTCCAGGATAGTTAGAAATACACGTGTAGAGAATAGACCAACACATAGAGCGGATACAGCACACTCGAGCCATGCGAGAACGTAAGCTTTCAGTATCGATTCAAAGCCAATTGCATTCCCATCTCCTGCAGACCTTTTGAGAAGAATGTGTTTTCTTCCGCGTGGACCTATTTGACCGACTTTTGTTTCGGCAGAAAGACGTGTACTTGTATTCAGGGGGCGAGAAAGAGCTGTGCACAGAGTTGGGACTGAAAATGTAATACCAGGGGACACTTTGAGGGAGCATGAGGAAGGATGGCACCCTGCTGTGGTTGACACAAATACTTCAGTCCATCAGCCTTAACAATAAAAGGTTCATAGAAATGTGCGTTTGCTTATGAAGGTCTTTGCACACTCAAAGTGTAGCTGCCACTAAAATGAAAAGCAGAACCTTTGTAGTTTGTATGGTCGTGTCAGGAGCATTAACATGCTATAAGGACATTAATGGGGTCAGCACATGATGTATTAAGTCCCTGTGGCTTATTGCAGTGGTATATTGTGGCAAGGTGTTCTCGTAATGTAACTGTGTTGCTCAGTGCAGGTATTGTTTTTGTCTGGACCAGAACTGGATGGATTACCGGCTCTCTCATCTAACTGTATCATCCGATCGAGAAGCATTACGACCAAATACCAAAATGATTTCAGCCACAAAATGTAATGTAAAATCTCAAGTGATTGACGTTTCGACTTTGCTTCTTACATCCTCATAAAAACAAACTATGCAATACTGTCACGCACTCTTTCAACACGATACACCCCTCCGATGCTATTTTCCAAAGACCTTTATTTTGACACAGCCCTCTGGCCAATTGTTCCATTTACGTTACCATCACGGCTCAGGTTAAAAACAGGGTTTACAGCTTCACAGAGCCGCTTGGCTTTAAACTCTCGTTATTGCATGGTTCCTCCTCCTGGTTCCTATTTTGCTGGTTTTTATGTTACGACTGGGATGCCGACTCACCTTGCCCGATTCAAGGTGGGGCAGTAACGCTTAATTAAAGGAGCTGCATTGTAGGCACCAGCGGACATCTGCACAGCCTTGTTATTAAATGAAGGATCATTTCTCCGTCAGTCATGAATGACTCATGAGGGGGACGGAGTGCAGACAGATCTCTGTCTGCTCCCACTGTTATCGGCACAGTCAACACTTATTGTAATGAAAGCAAATATACCCACTTTGAATGCCTGGCAGGGAAAGAACAGTGTGAAGTGGTTGTCTAAGTTTTAATCCCACAGGGGGTCATCTTTTTCACCAAGGCAGTTCAAACCACATTTAACTTCTATTATAAAACACCTTTTTGAAGCAAGAATCTCATCCGGGAGTCGATCCAAAGCGAAGGATGTCTTTAGGCCCAGTGATGTTGCAATAACACATCAGCAACTGCAAAGTGCAAGCAAACAGAGGAGGCTAATCCGCCGCGTTAGCAAACATTGGCGTCAAGTTCGAGCACGGCTCTTCATTCGCTAAGAAGGTAGGCCAGCTACCCTGTATGCTCTGAGCCAGATTAGCTTCCTGATTCGGCAAAAACATGCCTCTGATCTCCTCAGAGCTGGTTTCTCAGTGATAAACTCTCCCTCAAACACAAATTGGTCCTGCATCAAAGCTGCTGACAACACCGCCGGGCTTACGGGAAGCATGGGATGAGGAGCCAAATATAGTATATTTCACCCATTTACAGTCCAAACAAAAGATAACAAGGATCCCTGAGATGGTTGTTTCTTTAGAGATTAGTGAGAATTAGGACTCAGATCAGATAGAGCTGATTATGCGGGACCAAAAAAAAGTTGAAAGAACAGTGACAATGCAGTCGGAGCTAATAACAGCAGCAGTACCTTAAACTGCTTATTCAACTAAATAGAATGATGGACACATCTTTGAGATCTGACATCGTACGGCCCCGTTCAAGGCGGGAATGTTGGCTCCTGGAATGCTGGCCTGCTATCTAAAGTCACACAGTCTCTACGAGACAAACCAGGCTTTCCTTTAACGCCAAGGTAAACACATCTGTTATGAAAGGCTAGTAGTGTCGTATAAATAGCATGCATTGGACTTTTACCCAGGAGGCCGCTGTCCATGTCCTGTGTATTGAATCCATGGAAACGTTGTCTTATTTGCCAGACATTTTTGTAACATACTTCACTAACAGCACATAAGTAACAGACCAAACCACACTGTTTTCCCGAAACATAACCAAGTAGTTTAATTAAACTTTAAAAATAAGCAAACCTCAATGGAAGTTTATCTCGCGTGCAACGAGCGGTGGCTGTACGTTCCCTGTGAAGAAGGAGGCACTGTGGGTCTTTCTCATTTCCTGATTCTCTCAGTTGAGGAAACAGGCATTCAACCAACCAGACTTCCTCACCTCGGGCCTTTATTTTGAAAAACGACATTTAAAGATGCCGTGTGGCAAAGCTGCATCAGCTGTCCATTGTTCAATTAGACTGCTGTATTTCATTTCATATTTCATTTCACAGTGTTCATATATTCGTTATTCTTATATATTTACTATTTATGTCATGCATTTTTGTTTTAACACTCACAGTACAACCTGTATATTTTTTATTGTGTGAAGCACTACAAATGTGTTTTTTCATCTGCAGCTATTTGCACTTTTTTTTACATTACATTAAATTAAATTTCATTTAGCTGAAGCTTTTATCCAAAGCGACTTACAATCACACACCCTAGACACAGCTAAGGGGAGCAATTTGGGGTTAAGTGTCTTGCTCATCGATCGAACCACCGATCCTCTGATTTAAACATCATGAAGCGTCAGGTGATTATCTTTAAGGAATGTGCTTTGAACACATCCTCACGAGGAGCTACACAAACTGAACGGCAGAAAGTTTGATCGCGCATCTGATCCTCTGAGATAAATAACATTTCTGAAAACAAATAGGTACTGTTACTGTTATTTGTCCAGCCGTGGTTTTGAGCTCCTGCGGCAAGTCTCCTCTCATATGCACAAGAACCCCCCTCCCCCACCCCCACAAGACCTGTGTGTGAACAACACGTCGTGATGGTTTTCTCTCCTGTCTAAAACCCCTCAAAGTCCTGGTCCTGCCAGCTGCAGCAGGCAGCTGCACCACAATCAAGATTATTCAATTGCATCTTTTTAGAGGCCTCCAACAGCCTGTAGATTACAGTGAGATTGATGTATCATATGGCCACAGATGGCAAAGCACAATTCTCCTTAATGTCTCGTTCCTTAATGTTCACGTGGTAGCTCCAGCTTTCTCTTACCACATTTGGGGCATTTATTTTGCTCCACTGCAGTGTAGCTTGATGTAAATCAATATAATGACGGGCCATTTCTAACAGAAAAGCTGAGACCTTTGATACATGTTTTTTTAAAAATGACCTTTCACATGATCCCAGAGGGTGATCCAATTATCTGCATTCATGGCTCAAAAACCTTTCATTGATCTGATGGGCTTTGTGAATTTTCCCACTGAGAGAAGATATAATGTTGACGCGCTGCATGTTAAAGTGGCACGCCAAGAAGGGAGGGCTGTAGAACTTACCAACAATCAGCAATTAACCTTTTCCTGTCTGGCCTGTCACTTTTCAGCACTCTTAAGCTTTTTTGGCTCCTTTTCATTGAAAGGGTCATTCATGGCTGTCAGGAATAAAAGCAAGGGCACAATGAATCATTCATGACATGGCCTCCTCTTTCTTCCAGACTTATATATATACATGGGAGGGACACACGAGGTGACATATGAGTCATCGTATGACTAAAGCCGTGTCAGCCGTGTGAGACAATGGCCTAATTATTGTTATATGGTCTATTAGAGAGTTCGATCATGTTAATACAGTATGTGCAAGACAAAAAAAGTTAAGTTAGGACTTGAAAAAAAACTTGGTTTAACCATCCATCCGCTTTGTGATATATAAATATGTTCTGCTCAATATGTCATGCTTTCAACTGAATATCTGGTTGGTACTGATTATGTGGAACCATTTTTAAATGACAAAGCATGATTTCTGGTTAATGCGATGGCACATCACGAGTACATCAAAAATGCAGACAGACGCATTAAATTCCTGGATGTGAGAGTAATTTAAGTTTTTTTTTTATTTTGCTCTTCCCGTCATTGTATTATACAAGACTGAGTCTCTTATTGACTTTCACATTTCGCTCTAGAATGAGCAATACGTGTCATTTCCATTTCAGTCCAAAACTTCCCTCAAACCCTGGAGGACAGCTCGTCCCATTCCTGCAAACTCTCACTCCGTACCCTCCGACAAACCTTCCAAGAGGCATTAACTGGGTGATGGCATTCTTTATGGGTGAAGACTGGGCCGGTTGGTGTGTTTACGAGCGCAGCGAAGCTTCAAGATCAGCTCATAAATGTGATTCATGCTTGTGTGTGATGGAGATGTCCTCAGAACTTTAAGGGCTCAAACAAAGGGCACGCAGAGAGAGAGAGAGAGAGAGAGAGAGATTCAAAAAAGTTGTTGGGATGTTGAGCATCTTCTGTTTAAGTGTTTTTAATTTTTGAGGGATTGTCAGCATGTGTGTGTGTGTGTGTGCGTGCGTATTAGGATGTGTCTGTCGCCATGACAGCCCCAGGTGTGTCTCCAGCATTATCCAGCAGACAGTAGCGTCTTCAAAGGTTTGCTAATGATCTCACAGATGTTTGCTCGTATGTTTAGTTAGATTTACACACGATTGTGCTGGATTTTCCAAATCCAAACATCGGCTCTGGCTTTTTCTCTCTTTTTACTTCTTTGCTGTGTTTTGGTCCCAGTTTGGACTTTAATGGAAGAATTTATGAATGGCCTGAACTTGTTTCAGTAATATGTTCAAAGCAGAAATGATTGCATGTCACAGCAGTAAATGCACAGGTCTAAATAAAAACAATGACAGTGAGTGAGCATGCACAATACCAGAGGCCTGGAACTGGCTCCCCGATGTGGACCCGCAGTCGTCATTGAGGTTATTATTTCAACCTGTGCTCAGCCAAGTCATAATGTCCGCTGTGAAAAGGGTTTATTAAAATGTTACTATGACACCTCAACAACCTGTATAGTAATATATTGTGCAGCTGATCATTGGTGTGTCATCACAGATCTGGTGGCTGGACAAACTTTAATGGCTTTTTAAAACAGCATGTGCCTTCTTGAACGCAGCGCCCTGAAAAGTAACCATTTAAGAGCCTTGCAGAATATCTTTCAAGACAAATGTAGTGTGGATCATTTCGTGGGGAGTTTTTTCACCATATAACTTTAATACATAACTTTAGATGCTCTACCTGAAGACAAGGACTGCGTAGGTGCATTTTAAATATATTGGTTTTGCATTTGATAATCTGTGGTCACGAGCACTTTCTCTCTCAGCCCATTCTGTAGTTTTTCTTGATACTACTGAGTCAATTGAAAGCAATGGCTTTAATAGAGAGACATTTACTTGAACTTGTGGGAGAAAAAAAGTTCACATTCGCTCTAAGAATTCAGAGCTTTTGACCATTATTAACAACAATTGGATGTTTCGTCCCTGCTCTTATCTCAAAGATGCACCATTCCTTTTGAATTTCATATTTCCACCTTGCTCTGATATTCTGCCATAGAAATGACAGTAAGCCAGGTGAGACTGTGCTCATTCAAGCGTACAGGTTTGTCATGACCTCAGCTCCTCTCTCCACCATGTTCACAGATAACAATGTGACAAATGCAAATCAAATAAAAGCGTGTCTCTTGGAAACATATTTAATAGTTTAGAAATGCAATATGAAATCAAACAATGCACTACACTGAGTCACGGTGAAAATCAAAGGTGTGTCCCTAATGCATGTAAATGTAGCAGAATGGGAGAAAATGGATGAAGTAAATGATCAACTAGTTCCATGGCCAATGTTTATTTGTATTTGTGTACATAAAGCAGAGCAATCCCGCTTTTTCACAGCTTGCATGAACTCGGTGTGACAGGAATGAGAGAGCCGTGTGTTTCTAGCCTCCTCAAACTGAAACCTCCAATCGTTGCCCTGCAGAGATCCACTGAGGCCCTGCTGTGACTGTGTGATAAAATTGGCTCAATTTTATTTGAGTCACTTGCCGTACTTGGCCACTTTCAACTTTCTCGTTTTATTTTCTTTTTGCTTCTTTGCTCGCACAACACATTGTGTGGAATTCAGGACGCCGCTTCTCTTCCCCTGCTGCCCTCTCACTTACCGCCCTCGCAGGAGTGAAGGGGATGCATTGATTGGTGCAATGGCTGCACCGAGCACTACAACCGTGCCACCGATGGCTGGATTCAGCAGTCAAACGGGAGGGCACGTAGAGAGGCTGGAAGGCAACGGTACCGTGTGGACTAATGCTTCGTCGAGGATGTCTTTAATAGACCCGCTCGACAAGTAATGCACTCAAATTGAGTTGGAGGAAACCCAGAGACACTAACCTGACCCAGAAAACGCTGTGTTTGTCTGAAAAACAAAAAGATTGTTTTCCAAAGGATATCACTAATGTGCTTATGATTCATTGTCCTGTCTTCTGGTCCAAACTATATATATCACATTCCGTACACTTAAGGTGAAATGTTATTGCTTAAGAAAGGGCTCATAAATCTTAGTTTCCGGTATGAACAAACAAAATAGTGACAGTGAAAATAGTCTGTGCAAACTGACAAAAAGCACTGCTCATTAGTAAACAGGAGCGATTCTTTTTTCTTTCTTTTTTATATCTGACACAGATAAGAAGTCTTCGAATGTCTAAAAAGAAGGAATAAGGTATCAGCACTTTAGAGTAGCTGGGATAGAATTGTGTATAATTCTTTGCAAACCAACTGTATCACTGAGGTTGTTAAGCATCAATAGTTGGTAACCACCGCTATCTGTAGCCCTGTTTCCATCCTCATATATAATGACGTATCGCAGGAGAAAAGCTGTATGAAAGCTGATACAACTTCTTCTCATTCCTTCAATGAAATGCCAATGCTAAGTCAATTCTGACGTTTAACTCACGTGACTGTTTCTGCTGTTGGCATCTTCCTTGATATTTTCTTATAACGTTTGTCTTTGTCTAGAAACAGCTTGAAACATGGCCAACAGTAACTGACAACCAATTCCTTCTCTCTCTTTCTATAGACGGGTTGGGAAGGAAACGTGCCTCATTCACACTTTTTTGCGACATTTCCAAAGTGTGATTCAAATTTGATTGACAGTTGAATGGAAACATGGCGTATGTGTACCTGAATAAAAATACAGCGTTTTAAATCCAAAGTATATTCTTGATGTCCATACCCTTTTTGACCAGTATTAAAAAATAAAAAAAATAAATTCAACATGTTTTTTCCAACATGGAAGTTCAGTTCAGTTACTACTAATTTGCAAGTTGCATTTTGAAAAGGGATCTTGCAGCAGTATATTGTACCTGCAGACTCTTTTAGAGTTAAGTGCGAGCACGGCTTAGATTCTTTAAATCTCGTTGAGGCTGAGCTTGAGTGGGGCTTTGGAGGGGTTTAACAGCTAAAGTCTTAAACAGAAATGAGATATTGTACCAGCATCTTCAAGACTCTGATGCATTGGAAGATCAGCAGCTCATGTAATACAGTAATCTTAAAGAAGTTTCCATTTCTGTCATTTAAAAACCTCCCAACTTCTGTTCGGTGTTATTTTATTCCATAAAAATCATTTATGCACTGAGCTCCACAATTCCCGTTAAATTGGACCACTGAAGCATTAGGTCACATAAATCATTCTTTGATTTCACACCGAATCTTTGATATTTTACAGGCACTGAGGGAAAAAAGAGAGTATGTAATCCTTCAATTTCACCATTTGCCAGAATGGGATATGTGAGGTTTACCCTGTACTGCATCCAAATCTGACTGATTAATCGCCATAGCAACAGGTCGAGAGTGCGACTCAAACAGAACTGGACTCTCCGGAGCTCAGAACTTGTCTGTCAAACGTTATTTACCCGGCGCTGAACACATTTAGCGGTTTACCTACTGCAAATCATGTGAAAGCAACAGATCAAACTCAGCGTTATGGATTAACGGGTCTCCACAGCAATTAAGTGCAGGATAAAACTCGACATGCTGTGTAACTAAGCCGCAACGCCGCTGTCATGTCGGGCGGGAGAGGCATGGGACTTTGACACCATGGTTCCCCCTGTGATGTGAGACGGTGAATCCAAGTATAACATTTATTTTTCATGTATGCGTGGGCGGGTGCACACGTAGTGCCAGACAGATTACAGCCTGGGCATTAAATGGAATTAGTACCATTAACGATGGCTGCTATCCATTTAAGTGAGCCAGATCCAGAGCTGTGGTGTATGATCACACACATTAACAATATTGGGACACTTACTGGAATGGGGTCATCATTCATGTTGTAACTTTACGCTGCTTTGACGAGTCAGAATGACGACCAGAGACATCGGTTGATCTCATCAAATATAATGCTGGGATCTGGGAATGCAGCATCATCACCCAAGAGAAGTCAAGACACTATTGGGCAAGGAAGTTGAGTGATTAGAGAATCCTACTTGTCTTACATCCTGCTGACATTCTTTTTTTCTCACAGGTTTACTACCCATTTTGTATTTCTCAAGACGTTTAATTGAAATAACTAGGTCGTTTGCAACTAATTTAAGAGGAAATACGAATTTCCATAAAAGAAAACCTTGATTTTAATCCAAGTAAATACAAATGTATCATTCACTTTACATATGTGTGGGGTTGTATGCTTGCCTCCACATAAATGTCTTGTTTTTGGTTTTCCTGTTTTTCACTCTTGTGACTCACTTGTCCTTAAGTCTTCTTCAAAAAATGCCATCATATTATATATTTATATTATTCCATCACTACCAAATATTTCTTAATGTTCAAAATGTAAATCCCCAAAGTTCATTTACATAATGCCACTGTATTTGTATTATGAAAAACATCATTTCTATGTATACCAAATGCAAGAGAGACAGCATTGATGTCCAACACTGCAGTACTCCATAATACAGCAGAGTATGCCCCTAGTGGAAACCAAGACTACCATTTTGAAGGCCTCCAGATTGAAAGATATAACAGAATGCATGACTTTATGCTGTAATGGTTGTGGGCTCAAATTGGTTTCAATGGGTTTCAATTGGCACACATGTTTGTCTTTAAAGGTCTGAGTGTCTATATTTGTGCCATTTAAACCTAAACCTATAAAGGTGTTTTAGCATATCACCAGTGTGCCTGAAGTAAGCTCAGGGCCTTTTTCCACATTTGGCTAGTTTGGCAGCCACTACCAGCAAACATGTTGTCTTGTCATGTTACAAACAACAGTAACTATATGGCTCCTTGTAAATCAAGAGTCCAAGTAAGTCAGGACGGTTGTGACCGTCCAGCATGCACAATCCCAGGACCCTGAAACTGAAGTAGCTAAATAGAATTCAGTCGTGGTTTTATCCCCTTTGATTGTCCGACCGTCAAACACACACCTAATGGCCTAACTGCCTTTGAGTTCTGGCCTTTCTGTTTGGCCTGTATGCCTTGCCATCTTTCTTTGTTCGCCTGTGAGGACTAACCAGCTGTTGACGAACCCTGTTTTGAATTACTAACACATTACAACTTGTTATAATTTAACTTGTCTGTCTATGATCAAAGTCATGCGTTTCAGTCCATTCTCTGCAAAACACAGCAGGGGTGACAGGGAGTATTCCAACAAAGGAGCAGCGGTAGACATAAGTCAAGGATTGGGCCCAAAAAAGCACGATTGAGGAAAACATGACGTCAACAGCTCACTTTTGTCACAGACTCCCCTCTCGACAAAATACCTACAACGACCACAGCAGAGGACGAGATAAGCATTCCCGTAATAATACAACATTTGAGTCGTAGGAGGTATTAGCCATTAGATGACGAACAGTAAAAGTGAAAATGTTGACAACGCCAGTTAATAGAAGAGACTTGAGAGATCAGCAGCTACATGGGAACTGCTATGGGGTCAGGTCAAATTAAATGATTGTATCGTACTGAAAGAGCATTTATTGCTATTGCAACATCAACCTTGATGATAGTGTGTCACAGTGGGCTCATAAAAACATTTTAAAAAAACTGCAGCTAAGGCAAAGGACACTACCACAGATATTCAGAATGTATTCTATATGAACAGACGCTGTCGCAGGTAAAAGACACAGACCCACTGGAGGGTGTCAGGTAGAAGCAATGTCAACCACGTCTTCATGCTGATGACATGATGAAGCGGTTGAGATGAGGACCAATGGTCAACACGACTCACTGCTGTTTGTTGTCTTGTTCCAAGTAGGCATACTGTATGTGCGGCAGGAGGAAGAAGTCCCCACATTATGCATAAAACATGCATCCAATATGTACATATGTAATGTAATAACACTGGAACAGTTGACATAATAAAGCAAGATCATGAGAGTCATTTTAATTACATTTTCTTTTCTCCACATAGCCGTGAAATGCAAGAAAACTGGCAAAGGGCTTCAGAGCCCTGATGCTATGACGCATAGCCGCATCCACTCCAAAACAAGGTACGTGAAGCAGGAAGACTGGAAGATGTTGATGTTTTTACCCCGGAGTCCCCCTCTGGTTGTGTGAATAATTACTGTGGTCTCCAAGATCCAAAGGCAGAAGAAGTATGATATTGCGATGGTGCCGCGAGAGTGCTTCAAGTCGTCTCCTTTGACAAACGATTCATCCCCCTTGCGGCTGAGCGGCTATTTGTTTTAGCGTGGGCTGTTGCCGGCACCACTGGTGCATGCTACGCAGTTTCCAGACCCTTTGTCAGATGATCTTTGATGTATTTGACAAGCCGGATTCAGTCATCCCATCTGCTGTAAGTTTGGTGCCACAGAACTCACTGGTTGGAAGAGTTAAATGATCAAAGTTCTGCGGTGTCTTCCCAGCCTGTTGCATCGTCACACTTTGCCGGAGGTGCGTATAAACGTTAACGTTTCGAGGTCCACGTGGCAGAACTGCAGATATTGAGGTTTTAGTCCACGCAATCTTCTTCCGAGTCAACAACCAATGCGCCCACGTTCAACTCTCAATGCAACAAGAAGGCTGTCCGTTTGGGTCAAAGATGTCAGTGTGCTAGCGGCGGCTAATGTAGCCTCGAGCCTGTTTGGCTTCGTTCAAACAAACGGTGGCGTCTGAGTCGGTGCATGCTTCTGTGTAGTCTCTCCGAACATTGACACCACGACGCTGCTCCCGTTTGAAGAGAGGAAACTATAATTAGACTCGGTAACTTGAGTCCCATAATCGCATCCATGTGTTGTACGTTTAAGTTTAACAACCTGCGCGATGTTCCTTCTCATTTAATTATTGTTACCGATGTCCCCCGTAAACAACAACAGCCATGTGCCATACAAGAAAAAGCCATCCTCCGTTATGTTGTGATTGGAACAGACTAACAAGAACCCAAATTAAATATGGTTACAGCGGGGGAAGACACAAACAAATCAACCCTTGAATTGTCACCTTGATGCACAACGTTGATGCTCATTTCTCTCAGTTGAACCCTTATATTCCTCATGTCCTACTGTTCTGAGATCTGTTTGGCAGGCACAGCTGCGCTCCCTCTCTCCTCGTGCTTAATTATATAAATGACTTCCAGTTACTTAGTGTCTGTCACACACTGGACAAGCAGCCCTCTAATTAACACTCACAGGGCCATTTCAAATCAGTGTGACGGGATTTGTTGTGGGGATTCACAAGAGACAAGTCTTTAAAGGACGATGCTGGCATCTCTTCACAGTAAAAGATGTGTTACTGCATTTCCCAGTTCAAAATAAACACAATATGCCAGTAAATGCAATTGCATGTGTTTTTAATACATCAATATTGATAATAGGATCAATTCAGAGTTTGTTTTGGTCTCTTTCTGGTATTTGTTGATGATAATCAGATTAGAAATGTATATATTGACACGTATAAGTAGATGATCTCTGTATGGATATGAAAGATGCATTTAGCAAAGACTTCTGTGCAAAAATACAGCTTTCCCATCACCTGGGGCACACTCTCCCTATTTTCCACACAGGGTTCACCCACAGAGACCGACTCCTCCGGGTGTCTCCTCGATATCAGCACTCTGTCACCAAGACGGATGAAGAGGAAACCTCAACAGCAAAACAAGGGGCGACACAAATAAGTAAATGCATGAAGGAGTACAATTGGTGATCCATGAACAGTAAAAGATGTTCTCCTCCATTTGTCATATGTTGAAGTAAAAACCGAGGTAGAAATGGTTTCTCAGCCTTTGGGTCGCTTGCCTGTCATTTGTGTGTCTTTTGAAACAATACTGTTTTGACCAGTGTGTGTGTGTGTGTGTGTGTGTGTGTGTGTGTGTGTGTCTCTTCCATGATTACATGACCACTTCCGATAAAATGACTAATGAACTTCCAAAAAGACAAAACAACTCAACTCAAGTGAGAAAGACCCATTTGGAGCATACAATAGATGAAAGACTTTGCCCCGTGGCTATTCCCAAAGAGTTTGAGCAATATCAAATAGTCATAATGACCTCATGGGAAAATCTATATGGACAGCTCAATTCAGCAAAATGAAACTCTGCTGCAACACATCAAAGGCAGTGATACAAGTGTCAACTTGTTGCAGCCTGCACTTCATCATGAATAGGCCTTTACTCGTTTTGCTCTCTCTCTCTCTCTCTCTCTCTCACACACACACACACACACGCACACTCACACACAAAAGGTCACACTTCTTTTCCCTTGCCCTTGTTGTTCCGGATCCCAGCATACGCCCCTCCGCAGTGAAAAAAAAAAAAAAACCTTACTCGTAATTCCTCGTCATAATTGTGTAATCATTAACGCTCTGCTTTCAGGGACACGTCTTAGGGAAGTGATTTATGCAGAGAAGCACCGCGAGGGATCGAAGACTACTTGAGCAGAGCTGAGGAGAAGCACCAGCCCTCCTGAGGTCAGTTCCACTTTAAAATGCAGGGCATAACAAACGTGCTGCTTTTTTTTAAAACACGGGCTGGTGAATCCGCCTGCTGAGATGAGGGTGTGATCCTGCCTGCAGATAACCATGCGGTGTGTTCACTGTACACTGACATTTGATTGTTCTCCATGTTCCAGTGAAATGCAAAAGAGGGCACAATGGAGTACACACTATTGCACACGCTCGTCTGGCTTCTACCGGCATTCACTTTTACGACACAAGGTAGGCCCCTCGTGTGGAACTATGTGACACACGTTTGCTGAGCAGGAATGTTTTTTGCGGTAATCCTTTTCCCTGAAAAGGTTTGAGGAAGTGACAAGAAGCGTTTGGTTTAACTTCATACCTCAGGGAAGTATTTGTGTCTTTGTCAACAGAGTTGGTGAAACTGAGCGTTAGTCCCGGGATCACCGCGGAGTGCGGCGACCGGGTCATCCTCAAGTGCGACGTGTCATCGTCGCGAAAGGGACTATCAATCAAACACATGGAGTGGTTCCAGAGCCGCACGTCGGTCTGCTCAGTGGACGGGGAGGGGAAGATCAAAAACCACACCCAGTCTCCGAGTGATTTCTATTGTGAGTACCAACACGGACAACTGTCCCTCGTCCTCACGAGAGTGAAGCCACTGGAGAGAGGAAACTACACGTGCAAGCTGCAGTCCAACCGGGGCGCTCTGCACGCAGATACGAGCGTGGAGTTACAAGGTCAGTGTCTGTAACGAGGCCGCAGCGCCATTTGTATAAGGAAAACCAAAAAGAAGGGTTTCTCGACAGCTACTTCCTCAAGGTGGTGGCATGTGTAGTCACACTCTGTATGTAAAGGTGCCCCCGGAAACAAATTAAAAAGTATTCACATTGAGTGTTTCTCGCCCGGGTGCACTGTGTGTGTATCCTTGAGGTCTACCAGATGTGTTGAATGCATTCCCTTTATAAAGCATTTAAAGAGACGATTTAGTATGTATTTTAAATCCTGAATCGGACTTACAGACTTGTTTTGCGATGATCAAAGTGTATATTAATTAGTTAAAATACATTGTAATCACATAAGTGGCATTAAGTTCAAGTTGTTGTTAGATTTAATGATATGTTCTTCTTTTAACTGAAACGATGGCCACTTAAAAGAACTTGTAATCACAGCTTAGTGCATTAACAATAGTATATAGTATAATAGTATATAAATAGAGTATAATGTTACAACTGTGAATTATAATGCACTATGACCCTTGCAAAAAGCAGCGAGTGATCAGCATTATGATACTTGACCTTAGAAGTCATTATACAATACTTAATAATATAATAGGATCATTGTTATTAGGCATTGCTTATAACTGCGATGATAAAGTTCTATAAGCAGATCATAACACATTGTAACCACATTTATGATGCATTCAATGGGCGTCAGACAAAGTGTTGGCCTGAATCAGTTACATTGATGCTCAGAGGCTCTTCTCATGTCTCACATAATCGATTCATTTCCTCACCTCCTCTCTTCACATCTTAGTCCCTCACACCTGAGACCTGCCATCCTCGGAGCCGTCATTTTAAAGCAACATCAATCAAAGACGACGTGCGGCACAGCTGCATCAGCTGCCCATTGTTTAGTTATACCGCTGTATTTTATGAACTCTCTCTGATGAGCAGAACAGTGTACACGACAACTTCCATATTTATTTGTTCCAAATTTAATTTTAACCGCGTGGCACAGTGTGACAACAATGTGTCACGTCATCTTGTATACGTCACAGATGTGGTGGTCTTCTTCCTCATCGCCTTTGTTGGCTCATTGTTGCGTTTCTTGGTGCATTTCCGGCACATGGCGGTCAGAACTACATCCCAGTGTGAAAACATTGGTGTGCATGTGCGTGCACGTACGCGTTCTAGTGCACGTGGAATATAAATGGAGACTCACTCATAAATGTCAGCTTCATAGTGCTGCTTGTGGTCCATAACTTCCAGTGGTAGGAGGTAAATAAGTGTGTGTACTTATTAAAGGAGCAGTGTGTAGGACTTAGGGGGATCTATTGTCATAAATGGAATATAACTATACTTCCATTTATGTTACTTTATACTTCGACTGCAATTCAGAGGCTGTGGGTTAAATTACAACTATAGGCTTTATGATTGGTTAATAGGTAACATATTACTGTTATAGACCAATAATAATCACAACAACATCATCAAGTTGTAAAACATTTCTCTTCCTGTTTTTTCTTTTATCCCCATCAGAGAGGCCACTTAATGGTTTATTCTCCTTCTGAACCAAAATGAATTGTTACATACATTATTAATTCATGATTTACAACTGTAAACTAATGGGATATATGAACATAAGAAATCCACAACCACTTTTTAAATAATGTACTCACTTATTGCTGAAGAACCATTTATTAATGACTTAATTAAATGTTTAACTGCAGACCTGATCATTTTCTAATGAGGCACCAGGTGTAAATCGATTTTTGCTGAAATAAAGTGGTTGAACCAGCCTATTAGAGGATCTTTCCTGATGAATTAATTAGCTCAATAGCTGTAAAGACAAAGCCAGTTATGCTCATTGAAGACGAACACCAGCTAAATAGATTTTTTTTTAACAACTTTGCAAGCCAAAACTTGTGCTTTATGCTGGCTAATCAGATTTCCTAGCTCATAAATACATCAGTTAAAATGTTCAAATCTGCAAGAATTTCCAGAATGCCCAATTATAATATTTAATGTAGCAGCTGGTTGAGCGACTGTGAGCTATACTTTCTATACCGTCAGGTGGAACCAATTAGGATAAACTCACAATGGCTTTTGTTTGTAAAATCTCAAAATGCAAAGTCTCTATAATTGTCAAATGAACCCATTTATTTTCATGTGGCTCGTATAGAGCAATATAAAACCGCAAATTGCACGACACTATTCGAGTAATGATTGGTCCGTTGTGATTGGGATGGATTAGATCACAAGGTGAGGTCGGTACGGAGGCTCTCTGATGGGTTCGCATGTGAAACGAAAAAACATGACAAGTTAAAAGTGCATCATTGAGCGTCATTTCAAAACTCTTCTCGTCTTCCCCTCAGAGTGTTGTGGGGCCGCTGAGAGTGTCTGGACGAAGGACCGACTCACCTGCACCTTCAAAAATGTCTACCCGGACGGAGACGTGCACTGGTTTCACGGCTCCCACAAGCTGGCAAGCTCTGGGAAGCAACACACCTCAAAACATATGGAAAAAGAGGGTTGGCTGACCATTCAAAGTTACCTGGAACGGAAGAGTCCACACGTGCCCTACAACTGTTCCTTGATGAGTGCCGCGTCTGGGCGATACATTGCGAGCCCTTTGGTACTGAATCCAGAGTCCCGGGCCAGCGTCGGAACACAGGGACACAAGGACGGGAATGGAGTCGGATCACACGGACCGGCGTGGACACTTCTCTGTATTTCACTCCTACTTGCTGCCACACTGCGATAATAGATTTGCTGAAGTACAGCCACATGATTAGATATCAGGTTGACGCGGTGGTTAACAATGATTAGGAACAATGAGGTACTGAGATTTCTTTTCCTATGAGTCATCCTGCATGGTCTCATGGTTTATTCGTCTTCCTTTTAGCTCTCGATGGTCAATAATCATTATGCTGTATACAATACCTTTTTGTTGTTGTTTTGTTTCAATAGAGAGTCACTGGTAAGTGAGCAGAGCTTGGTGGCTGCATTACTCTCAAACACACTCACACACCCACACACACATAACTGCAAATGACCAGGGAGTACGTTTTGGCTACTGGTTAAATTTTGCCTTCAGATTTATTTCTGAGAGAGTAAGATAAAAAATGTCTGCTGACAGGTGTGTCCACCGCGTGTCCTCTGGATGGTCGAATGACTACGATGTGATTGCACGCTTTCCGCACGAGCACGATGAAGTGTCTGTCTTGAACAGAATACAGACATTAAAAGATGGGCTCTGCCCATGAATTCCCCTCAATCACACAGAAGCCTTTGTGTGCAACATAGATGGACCCACGAAGCGCTCAGTGAAGCGGTCGTGGACGGATGCTGCCCTCTGGTGAGCTGCGGCTGTGGTCACTGTGGGATGTTTCTTCTACCAGCCCTCAGTCTTGCAGTGCATCCTCCGCAGAGGAGACATGCGGGAGCCTGTTTCCAGACCGAAGGACTCTCTGCTAATGGTGTCACTGAATCGTTGCCAAGGTTCAACTTTTAGCAAGACGTTGCTGCGGCTCAGAGCCCGCTGGGGGGGATGACTTTGAGATCACCTTGGCCACTCCAGTGCACATGGATATAGACACACACACACACACACACACACACACACACACACACACACACACACACCAGTGGGCATTTGTTGTGTAATGATCTCTCAGCAGCATATACTTTTGCGAAATACTCCCACAGACAATCGTTTTGTGGAATATTATTTATGACTAATGACAAAATGAGATTTACTGCATGTTCACCTATCAAATACGTCACTGAAAGTAAAGCTATTTGCATGTATTATCACAAGACTAAATAACTCTTTACCAAACTGAGTGATGATGACTGTGGCTACATTGTTTAGTGAACTCTTGATGAGCTTTAAGGGAGCTGTCTGATTATCTATAACATTATGCACTAAAGGGAACACTATTGATTTTTGTTTCCATGTTGCGATTCTCAAAAAAAGTATGCTGACTTAAATGTTTACAAAAAAGCATCCCATAACTGCTGTAAGCTTTTACAATAGAGCCTTTAATTAAAGAGAAATAAAGAACATTTATGAATTAAATGCTTTGTGGTGGTTTTCACTATGAAAATAACAGACTGAAGATCATTTTTAGTTTTTTATTCATGTTATGATGTGATGAAGGCTTTTCGTTGGTTTACCTTTATAGCGTTACCATTCCTGATAACCTCAGAGGGAAAAGTGTGCAGACAAATCTGGAACAAAATTGAAGTCGTATGATGAATTAAGGCTTTTTAGATAGGACAGTAAAGTGATGTTTTCCAAATCATTGCATGTAATATAAGAGGCTTTATGTGTGCCGTTAGAATGAAGCTCTACTTCTGTTAGGGACACAAGGACAGGAATGGACGTTCTTGACTTTGTAAAATAAAACAATTACACCTCAAGGTCCATTCAGGGGCTATTCTTGAGTTTTTGGTGACGGTCTTACATGGACCTTTTTTTAAATTTATTTATGTTATTATTTATGTTGCATTTATGTTGCACAATAAAAGAAGACGTTTGAACATCTTCAACTACATTACAACTGCTCAAACTCCATGTGCCGATGAAAATGTTTGTTTGTCAAGATCCTGATTTGCATCGCAGCTGATTTTTTCCTGGGCTCCACACAGTCGCCATGGTGACGGAACAATACATTAAACTACTCGCCTCATAACACAATAAAAAGCAAGGACTGAATACACCAAGAGCTAACAGGTGGATATCATCATCTAACATAGAATGATGCAATCCTAGCACCCCAAAAAATACCTATTACTGATTAAAGTAATTCATGAAGTAATTATTACTTATTAACTATAACCTTACAGCTAAAGTCAAAGCTAGACTGGGTTTCCTGTATCGAAACAAGGCCTCCTTCACACACTCTGCCAAATCCACCCTGGTGAAAATGACCATCCTTCCTCTATTTGACTACGGCGATATCATTTATACAATGGCATCAAAGACCACCCTCAGAAAACTGGACACACTGCACCACTCAGCAATCCGTTGTTCCACCCTTCACCCTTCACCACTGTGATCTTTACAGAGTGGTGGATTGGCCCTCCCTTCATACCAGGCGGCTACAACACTGGCTGCTCGTGGTCTACAAATCCATTTTGGGAATGACCCCTCGCTCAAATCTTCTGCACATTTCTGATAGCAATCGCCGTTTAAGATCCAGTGACTTCATTAGGCTCGTTCCAAAAGTCCGTACTGTGTTTGGTAATAACTTTTCATTTTGCCGCTGCAAGTGACTGGAACTCACTACAAAACTCGCTCAAACTCACAGCTCTGACCTCTCTCAACATGTTCAAACAAAAGCTGCAACAAGTCATAGTTGACTGCTGTACTTGCTGACCAGCCATCACTTCTCTCTCTCTCTCTCTTACATTTTTACAAAGAACATCCAGTAATCCGCCTTTTTTTTGTACAGTGTTTATTAATTTACCTCTATTGTTTTTAGCCATTTTCTCATGTGTTTGTCATACTGTATTGTATCTGTGTTGTCTGGACTGCTACTGCCTCTTGGCCAGGTCATCATTGAACATGAGAATTGGTTCTCAAATGATTTGACCTGGTTAAATAAAGATCTGATAATAACATAATAACCATTTATTTATTATTAAAGTTAAAGTAATGCTCTTTCATCATTTTTTATAAACAATTTCTTTATATATATATAATGTATTGTATACATTGTTAATCTGATTTGGGATTTTGGCGAAACAGTGTTGAATAATAGAATTTGTGCATCTGCCCTAAAGGAGATTTTTTGTTTAAAAAAAGAAAGAATGTAAAGCTCCACAGCAGCGACTGAATGAACCTCGAGATCAGACCGGTTTGTCAACTGATGTATTCCAGTGAAATAATATGTTCTTCGGCACACGTGAGCGTCGTGGTTTTACTTAGACAACACACTTCACTGTCTCCCCCTGTGCTTGTAGCATGCACTTCCTACCACAAGAGGGAGCACGTTACACGCGTACGAGTCGTCCTGCTCGCCATGTTGCTGCTGGACTGCAGGGTCCAAAGGAGCCAAGCTCCTGATGAGCAAACTCGGAGAACCTTTTCGCTGCTCAATGCATCCTGTGCTTCATTACGAGGGCCGCTGTCAACAGACTCCAACGTGTTGCAATAAAGACTAATGTGTCCAGCAATTCCCAATCTGAAGAAACATCTGCTACCGTGCAGCACTTCTCATTACATACATCATGATGTTGGCGTTGGAATGGAGCGGCAGGATCTTCTCTGGGTCTCGTTGCTGCCAGTGGCCCTGCTGCCTCGTTACATCACCTCTCATGTTTGAAGTTTACTTCTCCAGCGAGCTCCTCATCTGGGCAAAGTGCACAGTGAGGGGGGGGAGGGGGGGTTGTGTCTATTCACTCGCTGAGATGCATGAGTGTGTGTGTGCGTGAGAGAGAGAGTGTATACAGGGGCTTCGGGTTAAGTTCCCATGGTAACTGAGAGGTCTCTCACTGTGTGCCCATGGCTTAGTGTGTGTGTGTGCGTGTGCGTGTGTGTGTGTGTGTGTGTGTGTGTGTGTGTGTGTGCGTGTGCGTGTGCGTGTGCATGCGTGCGTGTGCATGCGTGCGTGTGTGTGTGTCTGGCCAATTATCCCAGTGGGCTGTTATCTCCTCTCAGAGAGGTTTACATTATCACCGTGACAGCCTGGTGGTCGTTGTCAGGTGAGCGACCACAGATGGTTATATCATACCAAAGAGCATAAGGGGGGGAGGGGAGGGGGCGGGGTGCACACAGATTAAAAGAAACAAGATAAGACACTGACTGACTGACAAACAGCTCGACAGGGTGGATAAATGGGACGGGGAGAGGAGAGGGAAGACAGCGGGATAGAGGAATGGAAAGAGGAGATAAAAGCCAGATCCAGTCAACAAACAAGGGATTTGTATGTGCTGATGAGCCTGTTACACAACGTTACGGTAACAGGGAGTCGGCTCGGCATTGATTGCCCCAAGAGCGGATGTGCACGAGGACCAGTGCTGTTGGTGGCACAGTTCCCGTAGACTTTGGCGTGCTTTCTTACTGTACAACATTATCATGAACATTTTGCTCACGCACACACTTTATACACATGTCATAAGATGCCTCCCAATTGGTTTTAACATAGAAACATTGATATTTATTCACAGCCTGCAGCATTTGTTTTTATTTAGTTCAGCATGAGAGCAGCCAAACCACGCTGTAAAAATCCATTACAAGGAGATGTCCTGCATTTTAATCTGTACTTAATAAAATGTACATACGTATTGGCAACAACATGTACTTAAAAAACATTAAGTATATTGCAGAATGACCCCTGTCAGCATTTTATGTGCATATTAATGGATCGTGATGCATGTAAGCAGTACATTAAAGCAGATATGACAGTTAAGGGACTCGCTGGTGAACATAGTAAAGAATCAGATATTGCCCTCCGGAGCTGGAAGAGACCAAAAACAGCTAAAGAGGGTAAACACAAATACATTATAATGTTGCCTTGTAAATGTTTTAAAGTTTTAAATCAGCAACTGGTTGCTAACAAGTTCACCATATCAACCTAAAAAGTGAGGATGTATCAATACTGTGTTCATAACTTGTCTGCGCTGCTACCAAGGGGCCCAAATTGTGAGTAAATTATGAAGTATTTAAAGTAATCAAATTAAGTAAAGAGTTTGTATTGGAAACAATATGTACTTAAAGTATAACTGGTTAACTGATGTGGATTGGCCCCTCTCAGTGTTATTATAGTAAGATAATATTAATACATTTGCTGATTTATATACTGTTCGTGTTAGGGAGCTGGGAGCCACAGGGGGCAGGACTCCAAAGCAAAGTCAGGTTCTTTACTTAAAGCATGTTTCGGTACACGTTTATGAGACAAGGCCGGCAGAGGAACCCGGATCGGCAGGCAAAGAGTCACAGGTGGACAGAAAGGGGTCAAAACACTGGGGTAAAGCTCTGGTTCGCTCGTGGACCATCAAGAGACAAAGTGGCACAGAACCAGGAGTAGACAGACTAAACACACAGGGGAACACTAAGGTGGAAACAATGAGGGCGGGGCTTGCAAACACAAAGGAGGAGGGCACACAGGGAGGGAGGAGTCTGAAACGAGAGACAAGGTGAGTGACAGAAAACACAACAGAAACAGACAGTGATGACAAAAACTACCCAGAAGGTCTGGGCGTTACCGTTTAGTAGTTTAATATATATGAATGCATCAGATAGGATCATTTCTAAATTGTATAATTTGTGTTTAAAAATCTAAATTGGAATTATAGTACAATTAAAGTAGTTGTTAAATATATTTAGTAAAACATGTACAATATTTACCTCTGCAATGAAGCTGACTATAAATAAATAGTATAGTACCTCAAAATTGTACCTAATGACAGGACTTGAGTACATATTACTTGTGTGGTTCACACAGGATGTGTTTGTAGGTCTCAGCGGCAGAGATAGCACCGGTGACTCAAACACTGAACGTCCGTCTATGTCTGTGTACATTCTGTAAATATGATCTCTCCTCATCACATCATAAATATGATCTCTCCTCTGCACCGCAGACATCATAAAGCAGATCAGAGAGCGTCGGGGACTCAAACATTTCCAACACTGACGCCATCTTGTTTATTCTCCTCCGAAGTTTTCCACAAGGTTTTCATAGTACAAACTCATCCATCATTCAGTGTTAATCCAGACTCCTGGAAAACTGGTTTTATATAACAGCTGTTGCTTTACAGAGATCAATACACGAATGGCCCGGTGGGAGGACTGAGCTGCTGTACGCTGAGAGGAGACGCTGTCTTCAAATGTTACAGTTACAGCGGGAGATAGAGACGTGTTGAAAGGCTTGAATGAGAATGAAGATCAATAAGCGCTGTTCGGCCATATGTGCCGGCGCCGACGCCCCAGTCGCAGCAGCCGGAGACAAAGGCTGTCGAATGTGACTGTGAGGGAAGGATGAACACGCCGCCTGCAGGAAGCCTCACAACAAACACAGTGGGAAGTCTTCGCAGTGTCAAAATAAGTGAAATACTGAAATATTACGGCTAACGCTGAGATGCGGAGGGCTTGGATACACACACACACTCTGTTTGTTAAATCTTCCTCTGAGGTGTGACATCTAAAACAAAATATGGGCTGTAATCCTTCAACTATTCGACAGATTAAGCCTGAAAGTTGTGTGAATGTGGCCTCTCTCTCTCTCTCTCTCTCTCTCGCTCTCTCTCCATCTGTATCATCTCTGATTCCTCCCATATGTGAAGATACAAATAGCTGTGGCATAATGGCGGAGTCATCTAATACATAAGGCCTCGAACCCACCCGTGACAGTACACTTGTCCTCGTTCCTTCCAGTAGGCTGTGTGGAAAGATGCACGGAGAAAGAGACCCACTGACTAAAAGCTGAAATAAAAAGGTTCTAGATAATGACTCCGATTAACAGATCACTTGCTAACAGCAGGTAAAAATGAGACCATTCAAGCTCAAATAATTGAACGCACCCGTGCAGGTATCCCATGGCTGTCATTCTTCCAGTGTGAACACGCCACAGACTCAGAATGACCAATTATCAATTACCTTGAAAACCTAAAGTAAATGCGTTATACAACAGCAAAACTATATCAACATTTTAAAAACTATTGCGCAACTCACTTATTCTGTCCAATGCATGTGTTTTGTCCACGACATCCCAAACACATGCATTCTTTTAAAAATTTTAAAAAAAACAGTACTCGCCTTAAATACACTCGTTCCTCCATTTGTATTTGCTCTAAAATGTGTCTCGCTTCTTGCTACTTCGGTCGGATGTTTGACTTTCGCTGTGCACCATGATGTTTGTGCAGGGATTGAGGCTCGAGGCCGCTTTTGCATTGGCATGTCTCTTAAACCTGAGTGCGAGAGATGTACGACGCATGACACCGTTAACGCGGCCAACAACTCACAAAACCATCGTATGATACACAGATACGTACATAGTGTGTTGAGCCAACCGTGCTCCGCTAAGACAGCAGTTAGGTCGTACTTCAACCTCTGAAACAAACGATATATTGCTCTGATGAAGACCCTTCATTTTCCAAGAGCTTGTGTCAGACTAATAATGAGGTCAGAAATGTACGTTTTGAACTGACACCGTCGTCTTATTAACGCTGTTTGAAATCTTTTCTGAAGAGTGAGGTTGGCACCGAGCGAGCGCTCTGTTCAATCAAGCCCCGTTCTCAAGGACACCACCCGCTGATCATTCAATCTTTGTGAGAGGGTATAGGACTGCTCTATAATGTTGCAGAAGTACGGTGCAAGAGCCAGGGTGGAGTGTTGGACTGCTTTCATCTTCGTCTAGATGGATACATGACTATATCGTTCACATGACTATATCGTTCACATTACATCGTTCCTGAAAAAGCCACGGAACAAAATATACTCAAACAACTGTAACAGGAAGCCCCACATCTGCTTGCTTGGTGTTCAGTGACTCTCGGTTCCACGAGGGCTCTTACTCACATCATCAAAGGAAAATTGTTCCTTTTTTCTGATCAAAGTCCAAATTAGAGTGACAATATTGAAAGACTGTCTCGATGCAGTTGCACTGACTGCTTGCAAACCAATTGTTAGACTCCAAATTGAGTGCACCCTCTACTTTACCCTCATACGGAGTGGGATATTGATTCTGTGTGACTCAGAAGGGTTTAAACTTGCCATGTATCCACAACAGCACGACGTTTGAGGAGGTGGCCTGGAAGACAACTGACCGAGCCAGACTTATATCAAGTCCTTTAGAATATGAATCAATAAAAGCTCAATTTCCCGCGCTTGTTACATAACACACCATCACTGGAGGATTGCAATCACCTCCACGTCTCGCATCAAAGGGCTGTTGATTAGCTCGTATCAAAAAGTCTTCCCCGTCTGCTCTCCGTATACATTACCTTCCCATTTTCCTTGCACTTCCGCTCCGAGAAGAAAGGGAAGAATTCGAGGTAATTTGTGCTCATTGTCAGCGTTTCCCTTCAATCTACAGCTCTCACCGCCCACCATCCATACTCTGCACACACAGATGGGTCAAAGGACTGGAGGCAGAACTGGTGTCTGATTGTTATGGTTCGATGTGCTCGGAAAACACCGTCCAAATGGTCCTCATTACTCTGAGACCGCAGCAGCGTTACGCTATACGTTTCACTGCTTCGGTTTCCTGCCACTGCGTGTATGTGTGTGTCTGTGTCTGTCTGTGTGTGTGTGTGTGTGTGTGTGTGTGTGTGTGTGTATGCAATCATGTAACCCGGGATTTATGTAACACCTGAACCCAACCACCAAACTGGTTGACACCGCTGTGCATCTACACGTATAGTTGTTTGCTTGAAAGCTATGGCAGCGTGCCTGCTATTTAGTTTTCATAAAGTGATTTCCATATAACTCGATCCGAGTGCTGTTGTACTTGTGTTTTCCAAGTACAACAGATGTGACCGAGGGCGTCGGAGGAAGGAGGGGTGGAGCTGTTTGATGACCGGGGCTAATGCGGTCTCTGATTAAGACGGGAGAAAAGAGTTGGAGAGCCAGGAAGCTGAAATGGAGGTGGTTTACTCTTTAAAAGGGGTTTAACTGAGCCAATTCAAAGGGCGCTCTGGAATCATTATTTTTTTTTGGGACTTTCTGTGATCTAACTTTATATTCACACTCCATCTGGTAGATGACTCACTCTTAGAGTACAAGTATGGGAAAGGCAATTATAGAAGTCAGAAGCAGGCAGTGTGACTTTTTCCATCTCATCTCAGTTTTCATTTCCCTCTTAATAAGCTCCTGTTTTGACTAATTCTGTGCACAATAAAGTACATAGCTGTATCTGTATGTGGTAATTAGTTCCCCTCATGCGTTCTGATCGGATCATTTAATTTTGGCAAATGAAAAGCACCCAATCAGTGAAAGATGGAGGTTATGAAACAACGGAACTCAAATGCCATCTGGGTTTCTGTTACAGGTATTTTGTTTCAGTCTTAACGCCTGTAGTAAATTGATTCTTTTTTAAATGGTGTGACCGGGACAGGCACAATAATACGGTCATCACGTTTTAGCAATGCAAGACACAAGAATGCAAAATGAACTTAGAGACTATTGTGGCATCGAACAACAAGAGCCAGAGCCGTTTAGGAGAAAAGTAGATCTATTGATTTACAGTAATTTAGAGATCAATTATTTCTAAACGTAAACCGAATGGGAGTTGATTTAAGGATTGTTTTTTCACTCCTGACATGTGAAGCGATAATCTGCTGTTTTAAAGTACCAATACACGTCATTGCTCTTTGAACATTCAACTGAATTCCTTGATCATTTCTACAATTACATTCCGACAGGAAACCAGCAGATACCTAATGTTGATCGTAAAAAGTGGTCGTTTAGTTTCAAACACTGAGAAAAGCCTTCTTCAGTCCCTGCGAGACAAATAACTCATTTGGTGTTCACACCATCGTACTCTGGAAAAGTCGACAGAAAACAATTTGACTAAGAAAAAGACACAAGGAGTGTTGAGTGCAAAGACAAACCACATACACGAGCGCACGCAGCACATGCGTGTACTTGAACACAACACATGCACGTATACAAGCAGACAGAGGTGCATTCAAGCGCACGCGCACACAGAATACAACACAAACACACACTCTTTCACGCCTTTGCCGGACATCGTGTTTTTGTAGGCATCGCTTCAGTGAGAGGAAATGAGTGTCTGTCAAGTGTTTTCATGATCAGCAAACATAGTATGATTCATTCATTCGTCCTATTTTTGGTCAAATGTTTGCAATGTTATCTTTTATGCCACACAAACACACACAGACATGGAAATGCACACATGCACATATTTTTACACGTGTGCCTGTCTACAAGGCTTAGTATTGATTTGTGGCAGTCAGCCATTGTATCCACCAAATCTGCCACATAGCATGTGCATGCACAACATTATTTTGGCGGTCTCTTTTTTTAAAGATAAATCTCCAGCTGTAATCAAATAGGGGGTCACTGGGCAGAGCGATGCATTCGGACCGCATTCACATCCTGTGACTTCCTGAGTCACAGCTTCACATTCGAACACCGGATGCAACAAGACGCACACAGCGTCCCCTTTTGGGATAAATACAGCGAGTGTACCAGAAGAGCCGTGGCCCCCACCAGCCACCCCCTTGGCGACGCCACGATATCAGAACTATATGACAAATCTTCATCTGGTTCTCGTGTGGCTTTCGGCAGTATTGTGTGAAAACATTTGTCATTGTAAATGTACTTACTTTAAAATACGTTCTAATTAATACATGAATGGTCATTTTAAGAGTGGAAGCACTTTAAGAGGTGGTGAAAGGTTAGTAGAAGGAAAGCCAGGTACATACCTAAGTGTATCCACACATTTAAAGTTGCCTACAGGAACCAAAAAGTATATATAAGCTATAAATTGGGGTTTTCCCATATTATTTCAGCACATGTGATTTTTCTTTTTTTGTTGGGAGCCGGCATCTGGTGGCTGTTGCAAAACTAGCAGTGAAGCACTTAGCCATTAATAACTTATCCATTCAGCCATGGCAGATTACTGCTCGGCTGACTGCACTATTGAACTTTTTTGAGCCATGGGGGAAATTACACCCGTCATTTGCAGGTTAATTCTGTCCCTGTCACTCAATTTGCACTGAAACTTATATAGTACATGTTTCATAATAGCAGTTTGAGACCCACACATTCAAATTTGCATAACTTCATGTCTTTAAATCAACAGTAACAAAAAGAAAAAACAGCCTCACATTTGACATTAGATGCAGGTTCATTGCTCTATGAATTAAACATTAGCTCTAAATGGATTCTTGGTGAAAAGTATTTGCTGCATAAACATGTACTTAGGGAGAGAATACAAGACCATTGTCAGTCTGACCCTCTTGAACAACAACAATACATGAAATCTGAGGTACATGCCCAGCTAGAGATGTGCAACAGAAGAGTAAATTAGACTACAGAGGTCTAAGGAGGCTGTACGAGGTTATTCTGACCTTCCTCCAGAGAGAAATGTACGAGTCGTGATCAATCAGGCCTGCTTATCTTTGCAGAAGCCCTGCAGAGCTTTCCAGATGGATTAAGACCTCAGAACTACATGTCATCATTTGGTGCACATGCATGGACGCACATGAGCGTACACACACAACCGATGGAGGGACGCTGCTTTCGAAAACCCCGAACTCTCCCTCCTTTTCTTTTTTTCCTTTTGAACCCACAGTCATGAGATGTTTTCTGTTTGTTTGACATTTGATATTCATGCTTGATTGATGTTTAAGGACACGCGGACTGACAGAGAAAGAGGGCGTGTGAGTGTTTAAGCGGGTGTGCTCAGGTTTAGCTCTATTTTGTTTGGCAACACTTTCTCTAATAAAAATCAATGCATATATGTTATTTAAATGACATTCTATTACTGGTCAAACGCTACAGAGAAAACAATAACCCCGCATGACAGATACATGTGATGGGGTTGTATTTTTCCAAGCTACAACAGTATGGTTCTTTGTCCTTGATAACACATATGTACTTGATAACAGAGATATATGCCCTTCCTCTCATACGTGCTATATGGGCTCAGTATGTTCCACAGTTGGACACACACATCTTACAGAAAAGAAATAAACAAGCTGGTTTCTATGCTCATAACTGCCACAACTGATATATTGGCAATAAACTAGAGAGACAACTTGTCACAGACAGTAACGTCACACACAACGAACATTGTCGCTGCCAGGCAAGTTAAAGAAATACTGGAGAAAAGCGGTAACGCATTCAGGGTTAGAACATAATGTTTTTAGCATCAGCTGGTGCCATCAAAAACCTTGTTAAAGTGCCTGATATCAACCCAACTGCAGGAAATGACCCAAAAAAAACCTTGTCAGTTTGTGAACTTGTGTTTTTGCTTGTATACCAGAAAAAAAGAAGGGAAAAAAAAAGACGGATGCCAAACTGCTGCCTTCATTGATTTTCATACTCAGCCATGCTCCTTCATGTGCTGTTAACTGGCTCGGCTGTAGCGAGGATAACCCCGGGCAAAGAGGGGAGGCAAGTCAATCACGCTAAGCTGAAGTCACAGAGAGAGAGAATTAGATTTACTTTGACACCCTCACCTCCCTGCCGGCCAAAACCTTTAAAACTGGCAGGATGGCAGGGCACAAAAACCTCTAAACGACCGAATAAGAACTGGCGCATCCATGTGAATTATGTTTACATGAACACCTGTGTGCGCGCAAGCCCGAACGAACTACACGAGCAGGAGTCCACAGCCATGCCGGTGGCTCTGCCAGGGTCGTTACGCGCCACCCTCAACACTGAAACCACATCAACCAAAGAAAACAGCTTTAAAACAATCAAATCCATGGGATTTATGAACGACAACAAAACCATACAAACAAGATAATAAGACATTTTAAAACGAAGAAGCAGCCCCCACACCAGACATCAGCCCAGTGAGCATACGCAGCTGTGACAGGAAGCTTCACCTGATGTCAGCACGCTAACATGCTGCTAACGACACTGATGCGTAGCAGATATAACTATTACCATGTTCACTGTCTTTGATTTTCTGGCATGATATTATTGAGTAATTAACGGTATACACAAGGTGCAGCCGGGTGTGATGGGAACGTCATTCGTCTTGCAGGTATTTATTAATGAAGCAAATGATTGGAATAATTGAGATGTTGACCTGATGATGCTGCGAGATGAAACATCCCTGGATCACCAAAACCATGAGGATAAATCGTCTGGGAACTATGAATGTGAGTATTAAAGTTCATGGCAATTATACAGCTGTCTCATACCATTCATTTAATTAAAAAATATATATACATTTAAACTCATTACCTGTAATTGTATGTTTGCCTAATTCCTCAGTATGAATAGACTTTCAATAATTGTATTTAACAGATGTATGTTAATTTTTTTTGTCACTGAGCTAATCAACCCAAGAGTTTTGATTCACTCGACCATTATTGTTATGCCAAAGAAACAGTATTATGTCCATTTCACAGACTAAAATAATGCCAGCGTTTCAAATTCCGTGGTGAAAGCCTTTTGTGACTTAGAGAGAAAGCCAAATGACAGGAAACTGAGTGTCCATAAAAAACATGAATCGCTTCTCGCTTCTCAATTTCAATACAAAGAATCAGTAAGATCAGTGTTCATTTCTTAACAGGTTATTCTCTGATTCCTGCCCAGGGTCTCGATGGTACTGCTCAAATAAATGAGTAAATAAATAAATATATTCTAGAGTTGTAATAGTTTTATCTTGACTTGCACATGTATATAAATAATGTATATAATACATAAGACGGATATAATAATTAATAAGGGATAGTATGAATAATTTTCTGAAGAGTGCATTGGGAAAACATAGAAAAAGTCACTGTGTGTTTATTGTAACTGTAAGATGATTCAGGTATGAATGGATGTGGAGTTTCACAGGAAGTAGAGGAACTATTTCTGAGTAGGACTGTTTACTGTTAATACTGTTTAAGTATTAAATACTTTTTATTATAAATCATTGGATTCTGGACTTTTCTCCGAGTCATCCAAGGTTTACAGTATGAATGAATACAACAATTAAAATAAATGTTTTTAAGTCAATTGAATATATTTAATATTAAATTGAATAAAACATTGAATATTATACGTTGATTCGTCTGAACCCAACAGCTGACATTTGATCAATGTTTATGTTTGTTGTTACTTTCTGGTATTATTACTGCAATAACCAGAGCAGAGTGTTCACTTGCCAGGTGGGCCTTGTTTCCCTTCATTAACCTATTTGCCAGTTTAACAAGCTGGTACGGGGTTTCCATGGCGACTGATAACTGTAGCAGGTATCAACCAAAGTGGTGGAGACTGAGAGAGAGAGAGAGAGAAAGAGAGAGAGAGAAGGAGTGAGAAAGGTTGAAAGAGGAGGAAAAATAAACATGTTAGCACTGATTGCCGTCCGGAACTTAAATACGCTGAACAAACACAGTTCGGCACACATTAACAAGCCAAAATGGCAGAAATGACAGTGAACACAAAAGTCCGCTGTTATCAACTCGTTTTTTATGAAGAACATAAGGCCAATGCGTTTCATCCATCCATCCAGTTTCATATGTTGTTAAATATAAAAAAAAGGTGTGTACATCATCAATAGCGAGCTGGTACGGCGTCCGTTGTTCGTCCCCTCCGGAGCATCCGCCTGCCTTCGTAACAGCAAACGCCTCGACCTCAAGACGGTTTCATCCTCCTCTAAAGATCGGCTCGCCTTTCACCCGGCAAGTGGAGATGGCGTTATCACCCGGGACCTGGCATTTACCTCCAGTCCTTTTATGTCGTGTGTGAGTGAGCTCCAGTTCAATGCCCCTATGCTATTTACACAGCTGCTGCGACCTTCGAGATTCCAGAGGCTTGCAGATGAAACTGAAGAAGGAATAGAGCCCTGCAATCCACACACGATCAATCAACTCTACACGATCAATCATGCAGATAATTGTGCCGGCGCACAAGAGAATTCTTTTTAGTCCGAGGAGCGGCGCTTTTGTGCCAAATAAATGGTGGTTCCTATCTCTGCGGAGAATATGTGCGAGATGTATGGAAATGAGGGACATTAGCATTAAAATGCGCTCACACCATGTTCCATATCTGAGGGGAAGTTCTTTGCCCTCTGCTCCGCACGCCCCGGGCCTTCTCACAAAGCCTCTCCTGCACGCTGCTGTCAATCACACGGGCTCTTCAGCACATGTCAATAATAATTAATCAGTCAATAATAATTAATCGGTGGCAATTAATCCCTGTGCTGCAGTTGGAATAGCGTAGCATTTGTGTGTTTCTGAAAGTGTATTTATATGTGATATGAAACTGTGGGGACCTGCCTAACAGATGATAATGTTGTCCACTGAAGTGCATGAATGCAGACCACGCGGGCCCATCGATACACATTTGCATTCTAAATTTGAAAGCAGCCTCCATTTTCTGCTTCGCCGTCATTTTAAAATGAGTCTCAAATACGAATGTGACTTCTCTGCCTGCTGCATAATATCCCTCCACGCTATCAACCCAGCCAACTCTGAAGAGGGCGGCGCTTGTTTTGAAGGGTTTTGATTTCCACCAGAGCCGAGGCTGCGGCAGACGTTTTCATCTCGGTTACACAACAATCCCCCAGATATTCTTCGCATCGACGCAACAGATCATCAGGCTAACTAAATCAATAACACCATCGCCCAACAGTAGGGTTGTTGTTGTGGCTGAAAAGTGACTAATTATACAGTGTGTGTGTGTGTGTGTGTGTGTGTGTGTGTGTGTGTGTGTGTGTGTGTGTGTAGTATATACTTCTGTGCGATTGGCTTGTGTTTCTAATCCAAGGTTCTGAGTGGGCTTAGAGTCGTGAGAACCTCGTGGAGGCCAATAGGTCGGTCCACGGTGGGAGTAGTTGAATAGCCCTCAGCCCACCTGTCTATCATTGAGTTGTTTCACCTCCTCTCGTTCGTCTCTTGGCCCCAAAAGGTAACGGACTTGACACTGTCGACCAGGTCAGCCTGTGTCTGTTTTTTTTTTGTCGAGCGGACAAAACTCAAACCAAACGCATAAATAAGACACTGTAAAAGCAACCTCAATCACTGGCAGCTGGCTCTCTATGAGGGGACCCAATCGCCCTCTCTCAAAACTGGATCAGCCCAACCTCCCCCACACAACAGAACAACCCCCCCAAAAAAACATACGGGCCCCAAAACCCCACAGTCCCTTCAATAAATGTGTTTGGGGAAACTCTATATCTGTTTCAGTTATAACGAATAAAATGGTTCCAAACTCATTTGCCCTAGTGCTTCATATACTACAGTATGTTCATGAACACATCATTTTAAAATAGGAGACGAGATGATGAGGAGGCACATGTGAGTGTATGTGAAAGGAAAATATGGAGAAAATTAAGAGTTATGGGAAGGGGGAGGGGATACGGCAATGGCTGAGATCAATATTCCCTCTGCTTCACAGACCGGAGACACAGCACACAATCAGATGTGGAGGATGTAATGAGTATCATAGGAGGGCGAGATCCTGCATGGAGAATGACTGTGCCCACCAGTCGCAGGAGGGGCAGCCCATCATTTATTGATAGATGTATTCATAAGTGAGTTGCTTGGCAAAAACTTTACCAATGCAACCTTCTTCCACGATAGATCTTTTTGCTTTTCCTCATCAAAACACAAAGTGTTTTAAATTGGCTTAATTCCAGCCGCATTTATCAATGTGTGCATATTGATATCGAATGAATGGAATTCACTTAGCTCATTGTTGTTGGATTCACGGCCCCCATATGTACACATGGTTCAGTCCAGCTGATCTCTGGTTCCCGGGTTTGAGCAGCAGCTTTGTTAAGCTAAAACGAGAGTGCACAAACCTCAGCCAGTACCAAATGAAAAGCAGACAACATGATCAACTAACTGGATTAAGCTTGTAGCAAGCTGAATAAGACCCAGATATCTTTCTCTGGAACAGTTTATCCGACCTCATCAGATGGCCAGAAACACAAGCCCAGTGGGAGGATAATGTTGCATGTGTACTGTAGCACCAAATACACTTGCGTGCTTTGTTTGGAAGGTATGAAATACCCAATTTGAAATCCAGATTTTTCTGACTGATGATCTTCTTCCCTCTGCAAGTATTCATGGGACACAGAGCAGAGTCTTTCTCTTCTCACAGCACACGTTGAAGTATGAACATTCATTTCTCAGATTAGTCCAGCGCTCCTGAGCCTCGATACTTCCACGAACGAATAAACCAAAGGTTTACAATTTGGTTTTGTTTCTTGTTTTTGAGTACGAACACTTTCATTAAATGTAAATGTAATGGGAGCCTAATGTCTATTGTAGATGCATGAGATGCAAAGTCGCAATATTGCAACTCTTTAGACGTTCTTCTTTTCTGCACTGAGGCCATTCATCGTACCATCTGACCTGCCTCAGAATCTATATGAAAACATTCTGATTGCAACTTTTCAGACCCATCTCATACAGTGATATGCACCCTGAACACTAAAGTTTATTATCAGGTCTGGATCAGTTTGTTTTGGAGTTCTCTGGCCCCTTAAAGTAGCCAAGAATCCTTCATTGAAGCTTTAAAATGGGTTTGTTAAGTGTGGAGCCGTAGGAGACGGCTTGAGTACGAAGGAGCTTAAAAAGAGCTGTCTTATGGTCAGATGTTTCCAGAAGCGGGTAACCTTTTTTGACATTTCACATTATGTGACATTTAGTCTTATTTACCCATGAAATTAAATTTCTCATTTCCAAGGGGAACCTGAAGAAAACATGCTTTTAATTAATGTAGCAGGTTTATTTAGTTCCCATCCCCTCACAATAATGACCCCCATTTTCATTCCACATAGAAGCAGAAAAAGGCAATTCCATAATCAGCATCACACCAAGGTGGAGCAACATCTTGAAACGAGTGAGTGTGGTCCATGTCCTGTGAATTGTCACACGCACTTGATTGCTTTTTTTTCTGGCTTTTACCCAATCCACAAGGTACTACAGAGAAGCTTTTTATCAGACTGAGTCCAGGGGAAAGAATCAGGAGCACGGTGTAATTTACCTCTTTTGGCAGTAATCTCTGTTTTGCAGCACAGATTGAAGGAGCTCCCAAACACCCTGATAGACAAATGACTACTGTCATAACCTTACAGATGTAGCGCAGAGGCCAGGCAGAGCTGTCAGCTTGTTAACGCTGCTGCCTCCCTCTCGATCCTCGGAAAAGTCAGGTCATTATATGCAGGAGCCTCAATGTGTACGACAGAAAGAAAAGCAACTTCAAAATGAAACAGAGACAGAGGGAGAATCGGGAGGACGAGGTGGGAGCAGAGTGGAGGAGAGAGTAACCCGGTTTGAGGTGGACGTGCTGTGTGCTGCTGACCTTTGTGGTAACCCACTATGTGTGTGTGAGCGCATTTCTTCCGATATTTAGTGTCCTACCCTGTGCAGAGGCTCACCTGCTGCATGGCCCATGGGGGATTTAAGAAAATCAGTCAGGATCCGTAATCTTTCTTTGAGTGAGGTGTAAAGAGGGCCCGCGGGGCAGCTTGTTGTCAGGGGCAACATCATGCTCTGCCATCAAAGCGGATGGGAACTGTACCGTTTGGAACAGGCAGAGAATTTATGGGACTTACCTCCATCTGGTGTGATTCAGCACAACATGTTGTTTTTCTGCTGTGGATGCAAACACACAATGCAGTGTTTAACATGGTGGTTCACTTTGGACCCCAAATTGCCGTGAGCCCCGTATGGTGTTATGAACACGTGTGAATGCTGGCTTGTGGTGTAAAGCGCTTCGAGTGGCTTCTAAGATGAGAAAAGCGCGATATGAATGCAGTCCGTTTACCTCTTTCCCTAAAACCCTGAGCCGAGTGTTCAAAAGACACCAGGTATTAATCGTTTATGAATTACACGAGATAAACACAGGCCTATGGGATTATTTCAATGTAATACACCGAACAAAAATGCCTACATTTTGTGTCAGTAGAAAACATATTATAAAAAGACGGTATTTATTGCTGCAAAGAAGGAATTTTCTTTCTTTCAGAACGAGAGGATTCATGAAGTGTTTCTGCATCCTATAATGACTTCCATGCAGTATAAGTCAGTACATCTCCAAGATATTGTAAATAAAATAAACACAAACAATGCTTTAGCACAATTCATATTCGGATCTATAACAATAATCACAAAAGGAGCATGCCCAAACTCTAGACCCCATCTATTGTCTTTAGCAATTTGTGTTTCTCATGGAAGTTCATAATAATATGCATTTAAGCATAAGCTGAAAGGATACGCATAATAAGATATGATCTGAGTAGACAAAGTTATGGAATCACGGAAACAGTCAAATTAATTATGGGACTCAGTCCAAGCTGAAAGGAAACCGAACAAACTCAAAAAGATGAAGTGTTATCTTGCTGATTTCCTCTGTAAGTATTTATCTGTTATTTTATTTGTCAACGCACATTTCAGAGTCTGGAGCACAGAAGTTCATGTAGTCAGCAGCAAGTTCTTATTAGTATTCAGCTTCCATACTTCCACAAATCCAATGAACCGATAAAGCACGATAAGTGACAAGCAGCTTATCCTTCTGCTGCCCGGGGCCGAGGTACAATCTGATTGGTGCTGAATCCTTTGAAAAGAAACATCTGGATAAACATATATGTAATAGATTTCCTCCACATGCTTTATAGTTAGACTGGACCAACCTTGATAAGAGTATACTGTAATAAAGAAAGCTCATGTGACAAATGAAAAGTACAAGATGCAGCAGTAGGGCCAAAATATGTGTTGGCAAGTATACATTTCTTTTCAAATGTATGCCAAAGCAACCATTTCAATTTTCAGAATTTAATAATTTGCTGTATTGAAACAGATTGACATATTTTATTTATTCCAAGGCGGCAACCTAAAAAAGTAGTCAGATTGTATAGAAGTCTATGGGACAATGACCCTACTTCTCACTTGATGTATCACTTCTGTGTGAACACAAACGTATAGTCTCAATTGTTTCAAGTCTTCTTCAGTTCAGCATTATGTCCAACTGTGTCTGATCCTGTTCATCTCCTGGAAGCCTAAACGTATAATGTCCAGCGATACTTAGCTCGCCCCTCTCTCGTCACTTCTGGTTGCAAAAACCAAGATGGCGACGGCTAAAATGTTGATCACGTGGCTTCAAAAACAGCAAAACCACAAAACCAACGGGTTGACGTCGCGCACCTCTTACAGTCTGTGACTATTTCTGTGCAGACAGTGATGAAGAGCAAATACAGATGAATACCTTTCAATAAAGTGCTTTCACTCCTCCTTTGCTCCCCAAAGGTTTGACATAAATTCAGCCATCAGCTTTAAGCAAGACAGAGAAACCAACTCTGAACTAATGGCGGACACTAATTAGATTTTCCCATCCTAACATTTCACTGATGAAGTGTTTTACAGAGTGAATGCACTTATAACAATCGGCAGTGTCAGTGATTCAGAGCCCATGTACAGCGTTGGTATCGTCCCTCTGGCTCTCAGCTGTGTGCTTCATACTTCATTAAAGGACTCACCCGAGGATAGTTCCTAACAGACCTGAACCAACGTTGTTGACCTATTTGTCTAACGATGACTCTCCGTTAGTTTGCCTGGGTTCAGACTTCACATCTATCTCACCGGAGCCCCACGGGAGCTTTGAAAATGCAGATATTACTCACATCATAAACAGAACATTGAGATAATGAGGTCAGCTGTGTCACTTCTACCCATTGTTTTCCAAGTAATGTTGCAAACTATTGGATCGAGCAACAACAATCAGAATTAACTATAAAAAAAACAAAAAACATATTACAACAAATGTTAAGCAACCAAAAACACCCCAAACGCTATCAACCTCCCGCCTTATTAATGCAGACGTCTGTCCCTCAGAACGAGGACCTGCTTATTGTCTGGGTGTTACACCTCCACGTGAAAAGAAATACCCAACAGAGCAAAAATAATAAGGAAAGAAAAAATATAGGTATAGGGCAGTGTCCCTGCAGATACTGACAGCGCCACACACTATATAGAATGAAAGTCACAAAAAGGAAAAGAGTGCAGAATTTCCCAAAAAATAGTTTAAAGAAAAAGTCATAAAAGAGTCGTACTATAGCGAAAGAAAAGTAAAGTTATAGCATGTTGCAACAAGTCAGGATATAGCATGTTGGAAAGAGTCATAATGATAAACTATATCATGCCATTTTATTGCAAAATTGGAGTATACTCCAATTTGTATGACGAACTATCTTACATACTATGTTACGATAAGTATAATATTACATTTTTATGACGCACTATATACTACGATGTGTTTCATTAGATTTCTTTTGACATACTATGTTATGACGGTGTTAAGATGTTGACACACACGCAGTTAAATGCAGTTCATGGTTTGACTGAATATGATATGGTTCATTTATTTACGCACCATTACAGGATGATAATGTAAAAAAGAAAAGAAAAGTGATTCAACATTTTTTGACACATCTTGTTTGGCCTGTGGGGTAGTCTGTCGATGTAAAACAGAGACTTGTGTTTAGACTTTAGATATGTGACTGTTACACAACCAGATGTGACTTGTTAGCACACTGATGCCCAGCAGGCTGAAAACGCCACCCATCTCCTGCATTCACACACTCAAGCTACATTCTGGATTGCTACATTTTTGTGATTGACGATCAACATTCATTTGTTGAATATTTGATTATCATGTCGACAGTTCAAATCACTTTTACCCACTTGATAGGAGCAAATTCCTCCTCTCCCTAAGTTTCACGTTCAAGAACCCCTCAAACTCACATCAAAGAAATGTTTATTTTTTAGGAATATGTTGGATTCTACTGAATACAGAGCTTATCGTATTCATTCAGTGTATTTGTATGGCCTTTAAACAGGGTCACAGTGGTAAGTGGGATTGGAGAAGCGACAGAGAACGACAACAACCCTTTACAAGCAGACTCCCCTGAGTGCAATAGTTGGTGCTTCATCATCGAAAGGTTTGTGTTCATCCGACTTTCACACATTTCTTGCATGTATTATGGGACTTGTTGTTATGCAAAATATAGGGATTTAGAAAAGATTTGTTCTTTTTTCTGTGGCCCCCTATTTGCACTAAACAATCATAAATTAAGAAATCCATCATACATTACATTACATTACATTACATTACATGTCATTTAGCTGACGCTTTTATCCAAAGCGACTTACAACGACTTAAACCATGAGTCTAAACTCAGAACAACAAGAATCAAGCAAGTACAATTTCTTCAATAACGTTAAACTACAGAGTACTATCCGTAAGAGCCATTTAAGTGCTACTAAAGTGCTAAACAACAAAGTGCTATCAGTAAGGGACATTTAAGTGCTACTAGAGTGCTACTACGGCTCTACCTTCCCTATTCAAGGTATAGTCCAAAAAGATGTGTTTTTAGTTTGCGACGGAAGATGTAGAGACTTTCTGCTGTCCTGATGTCAATGGGGAGCTCGTTCCACCAATGAGGAGCCAGCACAGCAAACAGTCGTGATTTTGTTGAGTGTTTAGCTCGAAGTGAAGGAGCTACAAGCCGATTGGCAGAAGCCGAGCGAAGTGAACGAGGTGGGGTGTACGGTTTGACCATGTCCTGGATGTAGACCGGACCCGATCTGTTCGCAGCACGGTACGCAAGTACCAATGTTTTGAAGCCGGCAGCGAAACTCCTTCGCTGCCGGGTTGCCTCAATAGAGCCGGTGCTGTGAGGTCTCCCATCACCGACCAATGGCCACTCATCGAGCTCCGGTCTATGTGCACATTGGTTCTGTCTCTGGAGATTGTTTGAAAGCACCTGTGAAATGCAGCATGTCAGAAACTGATGCAGAGCAAGCAAATAATCAATAGGACACGAAGAATGAATTCACAAACTCAGAGAATGTATCGACTACTGGAGGCTGCCGTGCCAGTGGAAAGCGGAGGTTGTGTGATCGTGCACACATCATTATTAGAAAGATACATATTCCCACTATTCTGGAAACGGCGTGCAATTCGGAATGGTAGCACATTTCAGTTCGACTTTCAGGTGTAGAAAACAGGGAGGAAAATAACAGATATGGCTGCACACACACACACACACACACACACACACACACACACACACACACACGCACACACACACACTGCGTTTGTGCTCACAGCTCGAGTAGACACAATGTCTGTACCGTCACATCTGTCTTTGCCATTATCATACCGATTCAGGCTAACAACACTGTTGGTGTTGCTGTGAAACCGAGGCATCTTAAAATGGACTTCCCTCATAGAGATTGAGGGAATTCCCGTTCATGGAATCAGCTTTTTCCCGAAAGGCACATTGTGTACCTGGTAAGGGATTATTTATTTCCCCTCGTTGCTTCACACAGCCATTAGAGCTCAGTAGATCAGTGGTTTGCAGCTCAGGCCTGCTGAACTCACTACACCGCAGACCTGCAACCAAATAGGACGCTCACGTAGAGTGACACACGCACACGCACACACACACCACACACACACACGGGTGTGAACTCATACACAGCTGTTGTATTGATCCATCACATAATGAGACGGGAGGAAGCGTGAAGAGAGACGCAGGTTAAAGTCGATTAAAAAGGAGCTATTCACAGCTCTCCTTGTGCTCACGTGATATTAAAAATCATTAATTGGTCTTATTTCTGACTCATCATGAGCTCGGTTAAATATCTCTGACAAGCATTCCGAGGCAGCCCTGCTGTGTCTGGGTCGTATGTGCATGGAGGGCTCAGGGGACAGCGAGATAGACAGAGGATAAGTAGAGCCTCTGAGTCATACAGCGAGCAGGAAATATTAGCCCCGAGAGCCAACAACACAATGTCCTTTTGGAGGAATTTGTCGTCCTCAGTATTCTTACTTGCATTGAACTGGCTGAGCTGATCTGACGCCTCATACATAGGGAACAAGAGAAGCGCTTGTTGAAAGTGGTTTCAACAGAATTATTCATCAAAGCTCAACCATGACTCATCTGGGTGGTCCCGTCCTCACGGAGAATCTGGTAGAAGTACATTTTTACATATGACTTACAAAAAAGAGAGAAATAGCAGCAGTTCACATGACAGGCATTACTACTACTACTAATAATAATAATCCATATAGTGCTTTTCAAGATACTCAAAGACACTTTACATTATACACCGTAGACACGGCTACAGGGAGCAATGCAGGGTTAAGTGTCTTGCTCAAGGACACATTGACTAGGGCGGGGATTGAACTGCCAACCTCTTGATTGAAAGACGGGCATGCTAACCACTGACCCATAGTCGCCCCAAATACTAATACTTTTTTTCCTTCTTTTTTAAAGAGAAACACTGTTGACCAATTTCAGCAACTACAGTTTCATGCATATCACGGTAAAACATTACATGTAAAATAAATATATAAAATAATAATAAAGAAACCTCTTTCACCCTTAATGTGATAGGTAATCCAGATTAAGATGATAAGGAAGTTCATAGAAATTCCAAACTTGGGCTTGTGGTGTTAAAGCAGTGTGGATAACAAGATAACACATTGGAAAATTAGTATATATAAATACAGAGCAAATTATCACACTTGGCATGAAGAGTTACGATGTTGAGTCATTTTGTCTCTGCAAAAAATAAAGAAACATGGAACACGAGATGACTGACAGCGAGTGAACGACTCATTCAGGAAGGTGGGAGAGAACTTGAGAGGATTGCAGTCCATCACCAGTCTCTGTGTATAGAAGGTGGTAGTATGTGTTCTCCAGTGTGTTTGTTAACCATTCGGCCAGATGGAGTGTGTGTTAAGTGTAGACTAATAAAATGCAGCCCTGACTCCTTAAAATGACGTCCATGTCAGCCAAGTGCTTTTGTTGCCTCAACATAACCAAGCCAAACCATGATGTCTTTTATTTGTTACTCATTTTGTTGTCTAGACCTAGTAAAGTAGTGTCTTGGAGAAAAGGAAACGTATTTGAGAGTGCAGTTTAGTTGCATGGGAACGTCATTTTGTAGGAGACAAGTTCAAAGGGAAAAAAAGTGTTTTTGTGGACAGTTTATTAGGAGGAATCATTGAATCAACGTGTTGCCGCACCAGCTAATGCATAGTTTCAACTTTTGTTTCTGAAAAAATACATCAAGAAAGTTTATGATCGAGAAAGGTAGATCAAAATGTTCCTTTCATGCAGTGTTATCCGAAAGAGCTCTACGCACTCTAAAACTAAAATGTTAAACAGTTAAAATTATGATAATGGTTAAAATTCTGAACAATTTAATTGTTGAGTTGATGATTATTATTCAGGTCAGCGTCTGATGAGGAAGACCTCACTGTAAAGCTTTCAAAGGATCACACAGTACCATCGAGCCCTAGATACTGTACGTAACCACGCAATCTCACACAATCACAGCCTATTACCAAGTAAGTGAACTCCATTGATTCACACACATCCAGCCTCCATAATAGCCCTAGAAAATATGAAACGGTCCATTTACACGTGGTAAATGGTGCCCGATGAGGGCTCTGCATTGACGTAACCGCTTGTTGTTTTGTTACTGGGTCAGAGCTCCAGAACCACATGTGCACGATATCAACTCATCATCTCCTTGAGGGTCGGCGTATGAGGGTCACGATGTGGGTATGTGGGTCTTCGCATGTTTCTATTTGACATTTTCTATAAAGTAGTCACAGTAATGTGATTATTTTTTAAGGACTTAAACGTAGGAAACATTTGACAACTAGGTAACGAAATGGGCTTCGAAGAGTAGGCGGCGCTATATGTAGGGCAACAATCAGATGCAAATGACATAACATGTTCATCCTCGGTGACTAACAGCGCCTCTCCACCACACTCACACCGACAAGAGGACTCTTCTCAGCATTTCACGAGGGCCGAAAAAAAATCTTCATTTTCTGGATAAGTGAGCAATAACACTTCACCCAGTCATAGTTTTTTTTTCAGAATTGGCCGACATTACACTTCTGTGCCATGGACGGATCAAACAGCCAAACAAGGACACTGAGTCTCATCCGTCGCAGGCCAACAACCGTGAGGCGCCAAGTGAGTGATCTTGGTGATACCGCCATGTTTCCTGAGCACCATCGGGGGGACGAGGGCTAACTGGGAGTGGCAGTGAGTGGATATAGAATGGTAGCTTTTGGGGTGTAATTAGAAATACTGTTCCTTACCTCTATTATCCTATCAGTTTTAGAAGGTGAAAGACACCTGCTCTAACCTTACCTATGTGTTCACAGTGAAGTTGAAAAATGATCCCGCTTAAACATCCCTTAATTTCATAAAACATGTAGGGCAAAATCTGATCTTAATTTAATCGCCGACATTAAATCTGTTGTCTCTCCTGTAGCACTCTACTGCCTCATTTCCACTGCATGGTTTGAATCAATTCACTCGACTTTACTCAACTCCTTGTTTTTTGGACCAGGTGCTCGTCAATGTCGGAGAGATTCTGAGCGGATCGGAGCTGTTGTGACATCACCCTCAACCGGAAACCGTTCAAGTTGCTCCATCCATCATTCACCATCAGCAATTCGTCAATTGACGGTAGCTTATGGCGAGCGAACAATGGTTTGCATTGTTTGAACTGGGTACCAAGTACTATCCACAACACAGCCAACGGAAAAACCACAAAAGAGTGTTTCCGAGGGTTTTGAGTCAAGACAGTGAGGAGCCTCGACTAATTGTGAGCCTCGACTAATTTGGCTAGAAAAGGGAAACCATCGCTTGCACATAAGAATAGGACTGTGCTCCTCTGAAGGGATCTCAGTTCCATGTGATGTTTCTGTCTGAACTCCTTCAAACCACACAAACGTGACATTTCAGATTGACCGACAGATTTAGGTTGATCCTCATCAGCTTCATGGAAGCCGTGACTTAAGTTTGCACCTGTAGATGGAGAAACACGACCATACAGGACTGAACGACCACACAAACACTCACACGTGAACACGTGTACAGTATTTACACAGCAAGAACGACGAAAGTGACACTTTCATCATGTGGAACCTCGGATGTGTCATGACTGATCCCCCCCCAACTCATCGCTGCTGAGCCTGATGCAGACTGACAAGCCATGTGACTGCTGCTGGCTCTCACGTGCACACGCACACGTACACTCCCACCCAGAAAGTGGTAAAGAAAGCTGCAGCAATCGAAAAGCTTTTTCACCCCGTCTTTTGAGATAATTACAGGAAATGAGAAGTGGGTCAGAGATTCTGAAATGTGTGCGCATAACACTGCGTAGATGCTGCCATAAATGGGTTTATTTAGTGAAAATCAGCCATTGAACATTGTTGGACTCGGTGGACCGTTTAAATAGAAGGATACAAATCAATGCAGCAGTTAAAGAGATTCTTCCTTCCTGTTAAAACCTGGAGCCTACCAGGGCTGAATAATTTGCCAAAAATGATGTTAAAAAATAGATATCTGAATAGTTGGAAGAAATATTCAGATATCTATTTTTAGAGCATTGTGTTCATGACAACGTGTCCTTATACTTGCCATTCAGATGTTGGTCCTTCATCTTGATCTAGAACAGTTCTTTTTTTTAATAAAACATGTTCTGTCCATATACTGGCTGTTTATGCATCTGGCCCTGGTGCCAGCAAACATGGTTTTCAGGAAACACGACCCCGATAGGCACACACATTCTCCAAGCGAGCACATCTCCGACTCTGTTTGTCACTGACTCACAGTAAAACCAACACATTTTTATGAAGACTTTTATAGATAACAATGTTATCACGATTTGAGCTTTTTACGAGACGTGCGGTCGGACTGATATCGTTTGTCGTCTGACTGTAATTCTATATGGCTGCATCTCACAGGAAGCTCTCGGTGGTAACCGGACCTGACGGCAGTCATGTGACCACGGAGACGTTTGTATCCCCATCTGAGCCTTGTGCAAACGTACTAAATGATCGTTTTCTGGGCGAATAAGGTCAACTATTTCATTCATTTAGTTATAGGTCATTATTAAATGAGTTTTTCAATACAAATGTACAATCATCCTATTTCATCCATTCATGTGCGGTGTAGCTTAGTTACGAACGTGCAGATACATTGCTGTGACCCATTTGAATTCCTATGATACCCCATTTTTATCATCGGTGACATCTTAATTAGCACCGAGTTGTTTTTAATTCACTTAAGATATTAATACTCAGTGTCCCCAGAGAATGTCCAACTGCGTTGGCAATTCTCAAATCAGCAGATATATTCAAACACTCCTACGTCCTTCCCTGTGATCTCCATCTATTTATCACCTGCGCATGTTTCCACTCGTTATCAGTATTTTGAAGTTGTAGCTTTTGAAATCCCGACATTAACATAATGCCTATGAGTCATGAGCCTCCAGTCCAGGCGTATGAGGCTTACTATACATCCACACATGCAGCTCACATCCAAAACTGGAATATATAATCCCAGCGCATATGTTTTGGGGATTTTGGTTGCTTTAGTTATTACACCCACGTGATACGTGGGATGTGGAGAGGAGGCTGATATATTCGAGGGGCAGAGGGATGTTTGTCAAAACAAACTCCCCGGTGATTTGTTGTCAGTCTCCTTTCCTTTATGATATCATCATTTTAAATTGTTACATTTTTGAGTTGACGTCTTCGGTAGTAAAGCCGAGGTCAACACTAAAAACATCGATTATAAAGTTGAATATGTCGTTCTTCAATCTTACGAATGCCCAGTGAAGCAAGGGTTGTGGGATTGAGATGAAGTGCCACCAAATATGAGAGAAAACTATTTTTTAGCCCAACGTTTGACTGTCAACGGGGCAACTGAGGCTGAAGATGCGTTCATGGCCTCAAGAAAACATGCGTAAGAAAAGAGGAACGCAAAAATAGTTGGACGATATTGTACTTCGCTGCCCAGTATTGAAAAATGGAGCCCTATAAATAGACAGCAGTATAGAATCAGTGCAACATGCATGATGAACAATAATAGAAAAAAACCTTCTTTTCCAGTGAATGTTCTTGTGTATATTCTGAATTGAAGAAAGGCAGAAAGGGTAGATATGTAAACAGGAATTCTTCGTGTAATAGTCGAAGACGGCTTTCAGTTGCCGATTGGTCCACATGTGGTGCACCGGTGAGTATTTACAACAGCAGGAAGGTTTCTGATGGAATGACACGACAGAAACAAGTAAAGTGCACTCAGTGGAGTGCAGATCACCAACGCTGAACACGACCCACAGTCGGCTAATCCACCGTCTAGACTGCTGGTGTATCAGAGGGGTTTTTCACCCGCACGTCTCAGGCAACAGCGACGCTGTAATTGTAACCTATGCAGCTTAAAGCCGTTATTTGAATATGTTTTTAGGCGAGAAAGTAACAGCAGATTCCCAATATTTAGACAGTTTAATAAAGATAACGACCTGTTTGGACATTTGCTGCAGTGTTTTCAGATGTAACGAAGACGCTCGCCGGGTGCCTCGTGGCCGTCGCTTGAGCATACTTCAGTGTTCACAGTCCTGCTGGTAAAAGGTTCATTTAGTAGGCAGCGTGCTGGAAATACTGATTGAGTATGTAGTATGCAGGACATTAGTATGCGATTACCAACACATCCTATGTCTCTGTGGCTGAGCGGCGCCAAAGCACTCAGGTGAACAGTCACTTGAGCTGTGAGTGGGGAAGGAGTCAATCAGTGGGGGCCACGAGAGAGAGGTCCTTTAGAATAAAGCCAGAAATGAGCCACCAAAATATTATGCCGTTTGGTGCAGCAGTATGTGAGACTAGCGGACAGATGTACACGTACGTACGTACACACACACACACACACACACACACACACAGTAACCGCGTTGGTTCTAATGAAGGAACATGCCACCCAGTGTAACAGTGTTTTGAATATACATAAACAATGTCATGGCTTAAGTACACAGGCAATTTCACTGTTAGTTTTGGTCTTTTCGTGGGATTTGTTGAAAATAAGAAAAAATGTAGACCATGACATATCTTTTGAAGTTAGCTCGCTGGGCAGACACAGTAGTGGGTCACACACATCTCATTGCATCATCATTGTTCTTGGTAAGCATCACCGCTGCATGTCTGTGTGCACCGACAGAGACGCGAGGACACTAACAGCGGTTGCTTCCTTCAGACAGGCGATTTTGACTGTTGACGTACAATATCCTGGCAGACATCCTGTCGGTCCATCATTATGAATTGCACTACAAACGTGTAGCCTCATTCCCAATGACGGCCCAGATGTTTGTTTTACCGGTGAATTTGGGCGTTTGCCTTTACTTCTTAAATGACCCGTCTCTCTTCCAAAATGTGACAAACAAAAGAAGAAGAACAGATGATTGGTTTCTACTTAAGGAAGTCATGAAATAAATGTCCGGTTCCACAAAAGCCATAAAAGTTACAAAAAAAACAACCATAAAGATGGTATCATTTCACCTGTTCACATTTATTACTCACTATTTACTCAACCACTGTACATGTGCAACTCAATTTGCTTCAACGAGGTGAGCCTGTGAACAGACTGGAAGGCCGTTTGGAAAAAAAACGAGCACCATATCACCATATCAACCCCGTGTTACAGACAAAAGAGTTTACAGCGGCGACAGAAGGCTGTCATACAAGCATGAATTGGACTATTTTAGCTTTAGCTCCGATAAGCCGTAATGCAGTTTATGACGGGCAAGGACCGCACAAGTTCCACAATAAAGAGATATAACATTCGGTTGGTTAAAGCATGTTATAAATAGTGTCATTTCAGTCCCACATTCACGCTGGATTTCACAGCTGGCGCACGCTGTCATTTGAACATCTCCTCAGCACCAATAGGTTTCGTGGGGACGTTTGCCACAGATGCTCGATGTTTGAGCAGATGCTCAGCAATACAGCACCCCCAGATTGCCAATACCAAAAAGGTAAAGTATGGGGTAAGTACATGAGCATGAGTTGTAATGTAATATTGTACAATGACTAACCGCGTGTACGCGTCAAGCAATTAGCTCAACTGGGTCACCAGCCAGAGCACTAAGGACCACTCATGGACTCTCAGTGCGTTTAGTATTAAACTCTGTGGTGTGGACAGAGACTGGAATGTTTCTCCTGTACTAGAAAACCAAATGTGTATTAATCCGCAGCTGAATATAGTCCCCCCCGAAAATGCATGTTTTCCTCATGTTTGGGTAAACTACAGTGCCCATCTATTTTAGAAAATGACTGAGCCTTCTGTTAAAAAAATTACTAGATATGTGGGCATTAACAGTTTCATTAACAGTTATTACAACGTCCACTTTTTGTCTGCATCAAAACATTATCAGTCCTCCTTCAACCGTGTGAGAACAGATATGTGAAGGTTAATTCAGACGGAGGGCAACGTTTACATTTGGCATCTGTCACATTCACACATCGTCATCTTTTTGGCGTGGCATCATTTCTGACAGGACGACAGCAGTGCACATTAGGAGTGATGCGCTGCACTTACTCTTCCTGAGGTTTCCATTTACTCCCCATTCATTGTTATGGGGAGGGGAGGGGGGGGGGGGGGGTGCAAGGGTCTACATATGTATGCTGCACAGATTGAATAGCCCCTTTAGGCTAATTTGGGATTTGTGATATTGGGTGAATGTAAATAAAATGTATTTGGTTGTGCATGTAAACAATCAGGCCTGGAGGCCAGGACTATTCCTCACGACACGGGTCACGGAGACAAAGCAACCTGTTGAACAGACACTGACAACTGAACAGAACTCAGCCTCTTAATGACAGGATGATCAAATAGATATCGGGCTACGCCTTTATCGAACTACCGCCTGTCAATAAAAGACATTTTGCTTTAAGAGTCACTCCACCCATGATATTCTCACAATGTGAGTTTCATATTTGCACACGTCTGAAAATCCATTTCAGGCCAACAGGCAACGCCATCTGGTGATAATCATCCGCACGGGGCCACACAACCGTAAATAGGAATACAAATGTAAAAAAAAGAGCCTGGGATATGAGACAAAATGGTTCAAGAGGCACAAGACAATCCATCCAGTGGCCACAGATGGGAGGTTCACTTTTAATTTCACTCTTAATGGTGCTGAGTTTCATGTTGTATGGGTTCAGTTTGTATTTTGTTTGTGACATTCTTTCACGTGCAAGTTGGATATCCGTTGTTATCCGTTACATTCATTTTATTCCTAGTGTATCAATTTGACCTTCATCTGCCTCCCGTATGCCCATTTGTTTTTCATTTTCTGCATTTCCCCAGAATACCTCTCAACAAACCTCCAGATGAGAGGGATTTAAATGCTGCAGCGGTGTGTTCAGAGAGAACGCGCATGAGGGCATTAGCAAGCAATTAAAATAAAGTTGAAGGCAACAATATATGGCGCAACAAGGGATCGATTATCACAACAATCCCTCAGCGATGACAACCACACAATATGCTTCCCTACGTAAGTAAATGTCAACATTTTGAGAATATTAGTAAAAGCACAGCTAAATCAATTAAGGCACTGAAAAGATATAATGAAACCACAGTAACAACGCAGACAAGCTGAGCTTCAGAGTATTCATCTTCCAGTTCCCCTTCAGGTAAAAATGGTTAGCACCGTTTTTTTATTACCGTGGAGAGTTGCTGAGAGGCAAAAGAAATGCCTGGCACCTTTAACAATATTTGTAAAAGCAAGAAATACGAAAGGCTTCAGGTGGGAACATATATATATATATATATATATATATATATATATATATATATATATATATATAAATATATATATATATATATATATGTATGTTTTAATCACTGCACTGCCAGAACAATATGACGGGAACTGTCATCAGTTTGGATGCCCTGTTTTAAATTCCAGAGCAATGCCTGCAGCCATTACTGTTCTTCACAGTGTGCCTCGGGCCAGGAGAGTCCACAGCTCATATTCCCACAGTGCTTAGCTCTGCTCCACAGCCCATCAGGTACAGCAGTATGAGTGCATATTAAAAGCCCGTGTTGGAGTCTCGTCGTGGTTCCGCGCTGTTGCCCAACCCAACAAGGCAGGGAGAGTCACGGTCTGCTTCTTCTCAGGGAACCTTGGGAAGAGCACGAGTCAGGCTCACTCCTCGAGGGGCACAACCTGACAAACATGGAGGCGGGCAGGATTCGCAGTCAGGACGTTGCAGGCGATGCATCGTACCTAATTGGTCACAGAGGACCGCTGAAGACGATTCAGTGGTGCATTTGGTGCATCTATAAGCTGCTCTGCCAGGAATCTGCATAACGTGTCATCAGCTTATGGACAGATAAGTTCTGCAGAGGTATTTTTTTCTTCTTCTAAATTAACACCGTGTGAAGCAAATCATATGGATTTAGCTCAGTCTGCAGTGGCTTCCCCTTTTCTCCTGGAGGAATGACACAACAGACTGATGGTGGAGAAATCACCTTTTTTTTATGATAAGAAATCAGTCTTTGGTACACGAGAGACAACAATATCGAGCAAGGGTGTGGAAAGAATCAAGAAATAATTCATTTCAAGATGTTATCATTGGTTTATGTAAACCATCCAAACCTTTCAGATCATCTCGAGACAAAACATGGAGAAGCAGCATTCAGTTGTTATGCACCACACAACTGGAACAGGCTTAGCCACGACCTTTTATTAAATCCAATATTCATAGTTTGCACTGGGATTTCTATTTCAGTTTATTCCACTTAATTTCTTTAGGCTATTTTATTGTATTCTACTTTTTTATTATATTCATGTGTGTCAATATTGCCCTGTGTTTCTTTTACATAGTGTTTTAATGCCTTCTGATTATAGAAATCTATGAGAATACACCACCGTCTATTTAATGCAATGCCATCTTTCATCTCAGAGCAGTGTGCACATTTTGATTACCCATTCTTTGTAGGTGGTTGTTCTCCTTCATGGCACACATTAACAAAAGTAATACATAAATATAGAATAAATAGATTTACAATGTGCTGGTTATCGTTCCCGGCACCATCAGAGTGCAGTCTCATAATTGGCTTCAGAACATGCCAAACATTCAGAGCTGTAATTATAAGAATGTATGACAGTGTAGCTTCACAAGGGTTTCTTTTATTTTCAGGATGATCCTGTGTCATGAAGAGGAACCACAGAATCCATAAATCAACCACGAGAGCAGGATGGATTTGACTGTGGAAGTGGTGGACTCTCTACCAGTAATCTAAGGCTCTTCGGACATCTGTCTCCATGTCTTTGTTTCCTCATGCTCTCCACACTCCACCTGCCGTCTAGATATCGGCAGCTTTCTCCTCCGGAATTGGCCGGGTACACCGATTTACATACTCTATCGCCATTGGCCGCCTGGATGTTACTCTGCAACAGGCTGCCCTCTGCTGATTGGTTGCAGCTGCAGGAGGGCATGGAAGCTCTCCCAGCAAAACAGGCATAAAAGGCAGCAGACGCACAGGAGCATCTCATAAGCATCTTTAAGGCGCTTTGACAGATAGCCACTGCTTGTTAAAAGAAAAGAAAAATCAGAGCAAGTGAAAACAAAGCAAGAAAAGAGAGCTCAAGATGAAGACTTACAAGGAACTGCTGTAAGGAAGATATTCAAGGGAAACTATTTAGAGAAGGTAGAAGACAGTGACGGGTGTTGTCATTTGCAGTGTGTGTTTTTTACAGCAGCTGTCCACAGGAAGTGAGTCGACCGAGATCGTTTTTAGGACATTTCCTTTTTCTCATTTTGGCGGGGAAGAAATCCCCTCGACAAAAAAGCGGCATGTCTTTGGAGGTGAAGGAGAAGACGCAGGTGCGGCTGGTCTTTCTGGGGGCAGCAGGAGTGGGCAAGACGGCCCTGATCCAACGCTTCCTCCAAGACACCTTTGAGCCCAAGCACCGGCGCACCGTGGAGGAGCTGCACAGCAGGGAGTATGACATCGGCGGCGTCAAGATCACAGTGGAGATCCTGGACACCAGCGGCAGCTACTCCTTCCCGGCCATGCGCAAGCTCTCCATCCAAAACAGCGACGCCTTCGCGCTGGTGTACGCCCTGGATGACCCCGAGTCCCTGGAGGCCGTCAAGAGCCTCCGAGATGAGATCCTGGAGATCAAGGAGGACAAGAACACGCCCATCGTGGTGGTGGGGAACAAGTCGGACCGCAAGCAGGAGCGCAAGGTGTCCAACGAGGACGTGCTGTCGACCGTGGAGATGGATTGGAACAACAGCTACCTGGAGGCGTCGGCGAAGGACAACACCAACGTGGTGGAGGTGTTCAAGGAGCTCCTGCAGCAGGCAAACCTTCCCAGCCGCCTCAGCCCTGCGCTGCGCAGACGCAGGGAGACCTTTCCAAAAGACACCAACTTCCGTCCGCCCATGAACAAGACCAACAGCTGTATCCTGTCCTAAAGGTGGAGGAGAAGGTGTTGTTCTGTCTCCCGGGGAGGTCAAGCGAGGAGAACACTCGGAGAAAGAGATTAAAGAGAAAAGCCTGGACTTGAAGTCAGCGGGGGCGTTAAGTGACAGAGATAAGTGATCCCGGACCAGCAAAGGACACTTCAGGGTTCAAAAACTGAGAGGAACAGAAACTGAGGAGGTGAAGGGTATAAGGACTTGACCTGAACAGACTGCCAGAGGGAGGGGGATGCTTCATTAATTACTCAGTTGTTCACTCGATGTAATGTTGTTGCTGCTTATTTGGTGCCATGCTGCTGGTGTTTAGATCAATGTATACCTTTTTAAAAGGTTGTTAAATTAAACTGTTCACTGACACCAAGATTTGGACTGTTGCCAACAGATTGTTTACTGAGGGGAAGAGTGTAAACATGTTGCGCTGCGTGCAGAAGTTGTACGCCTCATGCATATTTTTTTATTTAGTAATTCAGTGTATGTAGCACATCATGATGTTTACATTTTTTTCTTGTACTCAATTCCAATTTGCCATTTGAGTGTGATATTACTCGTTTGAGAAATGCAAATGTAAACTGTGGATGCACTTGTCATTTTTTTTTTATTATTTCTTTTCAAAAATGATGTTAAGGTGTTTTCTTGTTTAACATTTTTTAATTTGTACAATGGCATTTGACAGAAATTATTTTTGCTGTTTATTTGACAAATGTAAGTGGAATGTGGCTCTAACTGTGTAATAAAAGATATTAACACAAAAAAAGTTTGTTATGTGAAATTGTTTTTAAATGTATAGGTTATGAATTATATGCAGGAAACAATTATGGAAAGAAGGAAGGTTATGAAAAATAAATCTATCACGCATTAAAACATTAAAATAGTTTCTTTCAGGAAAACAATGTCAGTGCACCAATTAGTGACACCATACAGAAACAAGTTGTATAGCGACAGAATAGAGTACTGTATTGTGTTGTGTTGTCCTTTTATTGCCATCTGCTCAAATGTACATGTAATTAAAGCTGGAGTCGTTTTGATCCACATCCTTATCCACAAAGAACAGAACAAACAGATTTATGAAGGCCACCAATATGCTAATAGGCCGATAACACCGATTGTGAAATGTAAGGCGAAGTACGATAGAAGCGGGTTAATGCACATATTACAGAACCCTGAATACAGATTATTTTTTGTGTTGGGTTCCAGCAGGTGACAAATAAACCAACAGGTGCCACGGAAAAGATCCCCCTGTGTTACTCTAATTCTTGATCGTATTGCTTATTGACACACTAGAAAACCTATGCGTAAAGTGGACTGAATCAAGTCTGAGCTCTACATTTCTGAACCGGCTCAAACACACATCATCTGATCTCTGTCGCCATCTGCAGATGAAAAGCACACATTACATCCACTGAAACTCGTCATAGCTCAGTATAGCTCTGGTTTTAAATGGGGTTTTTTTTAACTTCAATATTCAAATATCTAGGCATAGACTTTACTGCATATTCTCAGTAGTGTTACAACTGAAGAAATGTGTGCCGATGTTATTATCCGTCACCGGTCTGGAGCAATTGGCTTGACGGGACGGCATGTACACAAACTGTTGAAGTCTCTTTGATTGCCAGAGATGACTTCTCTGAAGCCTACAAAGACACTTCATGTCCAGTCAGCCTAATGCAAACAGCCTGGGTAATGTCATAAAGATTCAACTTCATATTAAAGTGTTGCATCATCAAGGAGGCAGTGTAGCCTCTGCTAACTGGCTCCAGGCCTGAGGACAGACGGCAGTCAAAGTTTGGCAAAAAACAAAACCCTTTGATTATCGTAAACATTTATATTAAAATAGTTCAGCAGCGATTCTGTGGAACGGGTTGACAAAACAGACGCTGGTGCAGTTCCTGAAAGCGGTGCACGGTTCCCCCTCGACGAAACCTGCCGAGCGGAGACCGTTGACGTGCACAGGTCCTCATCAGATTAGACTGAACCAGGTTTCCTGTTTTATTTGTCTGTTTTTTTTTCTTCCTTTTTGAGGAAGTGGCCGAGTAACTGCTGGCGGGCAGTTCCTCTTTCAGGAGACATTTAAAAACAGTCTTCCGCACGGCGTTCTTGTTCATTTGCGACGGGAAGGCGGCCGAGAAGCTTCAGTCATGCAGGTGTGAGGATTTGGTCATTCCGTCACGAGGAGCTCCTCTTGAATTTGTGCCTCCGGTGGATATTTGAGGATTTCTGGACCTCCGTTTCACGGGCACTACCTGTATGTTAGTATTGCTTGCCTTAGCGCTCAGTGGTCAGAGTTGGGCCGCACTGAGGGAAGCCGTTCATACAGATGTCTTCGCCCCTGGACTTGGTCAAAGCTCCTCAGCAGATTACAGCAACTCTGAGGCGTTTAGAACAAGTTCAGGGTCCTGGGCAGAACACAGCGAGGTCATTAGTCAGTGTGTGTTGAAATGTCAGCAAAGTAGGAAGGCTTTTTTTCTTCTTCTTCGTCTTCTTCTGCCTCTCCAGAAGAGTAAAACGATGTCACATCTATTGTCGTCTATTTTTACTCTGGTTCTCATGTCATGTGAGAGAGACTAAGTCACACAATCAAACCATGAAGAAAAGTAATGAATGTCTCTCTAATTTGTTGTATTGCAGTCAGCAGTTATATTTGGAAATTGTCATTACCCAAATTGTAATTTAATAGGTTGACCGTAATTATATACTTTAAACCCACGGAAATTGGTCATCATTGGTCACCTTTTTGTGCATCAAACGCTACATTTGTATCTGCTATGCAACTAGTTCAGGAAGGAAAATTGATTTATTTACCTTTTGTTAGATAATGTCCCTCACACAGATAAGCAGAATTTATTTTAAAAATGAATAAATCAAGGCTACCATCAAATCATGGAACCCTGCCAGCAATCCGCCAAAACGTCCAACGCCGTACTGCATTTCCTTACGAGTGCTTGTGTAACACACGGCGACCGTAAAATGACATAACACCTTGTGCAATGCAGAGCTCCTTTGGCTCATGCTTTATGATGAGCATTTTCATCCAACCGAAGGTGACATCTACAGTTTGAAATGCCATGCTTCATGAAGCAAGCAGCCCGAGCTGTGACTGAAACCGCTTCTGAAAGTTAAGTTTTCAGGTGCGGCACCTATGGACCGCCCACGTCTGGCAGTTCCAGGAACGTCTCCACACTTCCAATGCAAAATACAACCTATACTAATGCCACCAAATTCATACAGTTATTCATGCACATTCAAAAGGTGCGTGTCGCTTAACATTTGCATGGGGGAGAAAAATGACAGAAATGTATTCACCAAAGATGAATTGTTTTATTTGCCAAATTCTGCAGCGTACTGATACATTGTGTTGTGCCACGTATGTTTTTAAGATGGTAGGAAGCACGTAGAGTATTAGTGGAGTGAAACAGCGTGTACAGTCCCATTATGCATAATCGGTGGAACAAAGCTGCATTTGAGTTGCTTCATATGTCCCATGCAGGGAATATAGCCAATCTCTTGACATGTTTATCAGCAAAACAAACAGGATTCTTGGTGTGTGTGTGCGTGTGCGTGTGTCGCCTCAGTCGTCGACAGCAATGTTGCGGAACAGATAGGCCATGGACTCTCCATTGTGGATCCGCCGGATGGCCTCCGCCAGGATCATACTGACATCCACAGTTTTGATTTTTGGACACTGAAGCTTCTGCACCTCATGAGGTACAGTGTTGGTCACCACCACCTGGAGGCGCAATACAACAGCCTTAGTGCATTTGTGTCAACCCTTAGTTCAAACTCTCAAGCTAGAAGAGACCGGAACAACAACAAACTACGAGTCTGCTTCTGATCTTGACTTTATACAACTCTAAACATGTGTGTTTGATTAGCTGGGCTGCTTGAGGCGGTACGTACCCTGGGAATAGTGGTGGCATTACAAACACATGCAAATGCTATGTACATAACTGCATAGAAATAAACCCAACTGTTCGAGTTATTTACTTAATATCTAAACCTCGTTGTCATGACATAGGATTCCAGAATAATTAAAGCCATTCCTCACACTACGTTTGATGGGAGGCTGAATTCAGGGGAAAAAAATCCCATAAAGCCTCCCGAGTGTGTGACAGAGGCGTTTGTGTTCTCCTGCATAAATAAACACTTCCGGCCTAGATTGATACATTAGAGTTCCCCAGAATGCAATTTTGTTTTGTCACACAAAATATCCGTCTATGTAAGCGCATTTTACTGTAAGAAAAAGGAAAATACTTTAGACCAGGTTTGTTTGTCTACGGCGGAAACGCTTTCTTCTGCCTCAAGATAGCCATGCGCCTGACCACTCCTTATGTTAAGACCAACCATGGGTGCAATTACATCTGCTCAGATAGAGCCCTTCAAGTCCAAGTGTGTCCGTCATCAGGTTTGCATTACGAGTGATGTGATCTTTCCTTTCGCATCAAAACGGCCCCGAAGCATTCATCAAGGCACTAGATGACCATCAACATATGAAAGGTCTCACAATTAGAGCATAAATAAATAAATATGGGAGGGATACGTGGCAAAACCTGGACCACGCTTTGTTTAAGAAAGAACAATCAATATACACAAACTAGTTAAAAGTATTTACAGGTGTGAGGGGGGCAACAAGTGGATCCACAGTATTTATTTGTACTAGATTGGATTACATTGAATATACAAAACATGTATTAGATCAGCTTACTGAATGTAGATGCAAGTCAACCTTTTTAACTCGTGACGAGAACCACTCGTGAATTTTACCTCATCGATGGCAGACTCCTCTATTAATCTTGGCGCATCTGCAGACAGCAGGCCGTGTGTAGCCATGATGTAGATCTTGTAGGCTCCTCTCTCCTTCAGGATTTCTGCTGCTGCAACAAAGTCCTCCACATTATCGATGATGTCATCCTGAGGAAGTGGCCACGGGGTTAGGCATCAAAGAGAAAAGAAAATATATTTAGATTGATGGAAGGATCCAACATGTCTAAGGGGGACTTTTTTTGGGAGGTGACATGACTAACCTGCAACAAAATGTATAAAATCACCAAAAATACTGCACTTATGATAATCAGCAATTAACTCGCAGAAGAAATGCCACAGAAATTACTAAATATGTCACACAAACTTGCATTTTAACAACTCCCCCACTTTGACTTTGGACTTCCAAAACATTTAAACAATTCCTCACACTGCATCACTCCAATTCAAATGTTCCCGTTTCAAAATGAGGAATGAACTACTAAATAGTTTTAAAGTCACATAAAGGTTTGCACTCTTACAACAATGATGGCGATCCTGCCGCCTACATCTCCCACGACAGTGATGGGGGGCTTCTCCTTTGCCATCATTACTGAAAAACACGGAAGAGGTGAAAGAATGTTTATTTCCTAAAGAAGACGGAGGGCTCCGTCCTCCAACCCCATCCAGGAACGGCTCCTCGGTGTGAGGTGAACTTAAGGGTGGATATGGTGAGACGGGACTGGATTAAAAACCTGCAAACATCACATGCAAGACCGCTCTACCCAGCAAGCTTCCATCTACCACGGCACGATCCAATAACTGCAGAATATTGCAGACTACTGACACCAAATCATCTGTGGGAGAAATTTGTACGGAATCCAGACCAAGATTTGAGTTGGGTTTACATGGTGCAACTGCATGTGGATGCTTTTAGTTCAGCGGAAGATGGGCGAGTGGCTGCGGAGCAGAGCCTCTTTTAGGAACCACAGACCAGGATCGATTATTATTTGTAATCTAATAAAAAAAAAAAATTGGGATGTTCCAAAAATAATTCATCTTGAAGCTTATCGAAGCTCCACAATTTGAATTATCTTAACCCAGACTGGCATTAAAATGAATTTATTCAGATTTGGGATTAATTTGGGGAAGTAATCGATCCAGGTCTAGAACCCACCACATCTGACCACACCACTGAACATGTCAAAAAACTTCTTCCAAACAGCAGCAAGGCTCATTCAGAGGTCACTTCCCAAATCCACCACAAGACCATCCAGCAAGGCATCTGTGCAAAAAAAAACCTCAAAACTTTTCTAATGGTTATCGGGTTGAAAAAGAAGCCAAGAAACTCGAATCAAGCAGATCAAGCAGAAAGATGCCAAAACAGAAGAAAACATCCACCACTTGACATCATTAGGTTCATATCAAGTCATTCATAAAATCGCCAGTTCAGTGTGCCAAGTTATATGCAATTCCATAAGCTAAATCTAGGAGGTGGGTTCATTAAACATATTCAATGACATACTGGTGTATGTCTCCGCTTTTTCCTATAGTAAAAAATGTATATGTGTATATGTGTATATATATATATATATATATATATATATATATATATATATATATATATATATATATATATATATATATATATATACACATACACACACTAATATCTTTGTAGAAAGTCGCATTTGACCCAGATGTAAACTCGAATGATGGGTTCAATCAAAAATATTGCATTTCTATTGTTAAACAGGTGATGTGTAGATTCCTTTTAAACCTCAGCAGTAAGCTGGGGTCAGTGTGTGAAACGCCTTACATCAGTAAGGATGACATCAGCTTTCATTTGGTTGCAGAAGAGGCCACAAATTAAATGGGCTCACACGGTTTTGCTGCACTGGGGAGACATCCGTTAATCGGATGGTGGTATACGATATTTAGAGTCTAGGTGTCTGTTGTATGGCAGCAGTTCAAAATGTAACGATGAGGCTAGCATGATGTGCTGCAAAGTCAGCAGCATAACAACGACATAATCCTTCATCGCTGCCTAAACTTGATCACACAAGTGTTCAGGATTATTTATTGAATGTTCAGATGTGAAGTGGAAGCCCTCAGTAACTCATTCCATGCAGGAAGGCGTCAAACCGCAGCGCAAAATGGATTCAAGCGTTATGATCATACTTGGGAGCTCTATCCCAGGAAATGGAGCACGTCTGCTGCCTGCGTGGTGGAAATAGGAGGTGGTAGGGTGGGGGTGGGGGGGGGTGGGTGGATAGCATGGGAGATTGCACAATTAGACATACAGTGGACAAACCATTACAGAGCACATAAGTGATATCCAAAACAAAACTCTTACATCTGTTTACAGAGGACGGGCAGCTGTGTTTGGGGTTAATCAGACCTTCTGTACCATGAATGAATATGAGAGAGAGAGACAAGAGAGAGACACATCTGGGAACTCAACTTTGGCTTATGGTTTCTGTGGCTACAGACAGACGAGGCGCATGAGAAATCATGTGACCTGCTACTCTTACTGTCTTCCTTTGCTCTCTCTCTCAGTCCTTCCCCTCCTACTCACAAAGCTGGCAACCACCTTGACTATATTTTCACCAGAAACTGCTCTACAGCAAACCTCACTGTAACTCCACTTCATGTTTCTGACCATTTCTTCATCTCTTACTCTCTCCCACTCTTTGGAACTGACAACCCTCCCACAACGGACTCTGCACCTGTCCGTCGCAACATCCGTACCCTCTCACCGTCCTCTCTGGCCTCCTCTGTTCTGTCAGCCCTCCCCTCAACCGATTCCTTCGCACTTATGCAGCCTAACTTCGCCACTGACACTCTTCTCTCTACGCTGTCGTCCTCTCTTGATTCTCTCTGTCCTCTTACGACTCGAAAGGTCCGCAAGTCCTCTCCGGCTCCGTGGCTGTCCGAACCGGTGCGCGCCGAGAGAGCCACAATGCGAGCAGCGGAAAGGAAATGGCGTAAATCCAAACACGCCAGTGACCTGCTTGCCTATCAATCTCTTCTCTCCTCCTTCTCTGCGTCCATCACTGCAGCCAAAAGTTTGTTATATCAATCCAGAATCGAATCCTCTTCATCTAACCCTAAAAAGCTCTTCTCAATTTTTTCCAACCTCCTTGACCCCCCTGTTCCCCCCCCTCCCTCCACCCTTCTACCAAGCCACTTTGTTGACTACTTTACAAAAAAGATAGACGACATACGCTCTTCATTTACTAATCCATCTTCCTCAACTACACCTCCAGTAACTTCACCTTCTTCCCCCTTGTTTTCCTCTTTTATCCCCCTGTCTCCCAATCAAGTTCTTACCTTAGTAACCTCTGCCCGCCCAACCACCTGCCCCCTTGACCCCATCCCTTCTCACCTTCTCCAGTCCATTGCTCCTGACCTTCTTCCCTTTCTCACCCATCTTATAAACACCTCCCTCTCAACCGGCTGTTTCCCCAACTCTCTGAAGGAGGCAAGAGTCAACCCTCTCCTGAAGAAACCCACTCTCGACCCATCTGAAGTCAACAACTACAGACCTGTCTCTCTCCTTCCCTTCCTCTCCAAAACTCTAGAGCGAGCTATCTTTAACCAAGTCTCCTCCTTTCTTCACTGTAACAACCTTCTAGACCCCCACCAGTCTGGATTCAAGACAGGCCACTCAACAGAGACTGCCCTCCTTGCTGTCTCTGAGCAGCTTCACAGTGCTAGAGCAGCCTCTCTCTCCTCTGTCCTCATCCTTCTAGACCTTTCCGCTGCCTTTGACACAGTGAACCACCAGATCCTCTTGTCCTCCCTCCAGGACCTGGGTATCTCAGGCACCGCGCTCTCACTCTTCTCATCCTATCTCACCGACCGCTCTTACCGGGTAACCTGGAGAGGATCTGTGTCTGAGCCTTGTCCTCTGACTACCGGGGTCCCTCAAGGTTCAGTCCTTGGTCCTCTTCTCTTCTCTCTGTACACCAACTCTCTTGGCTCTGTCATTCGCTCGCATGGCTTCACCTACCACAGCTATGCTGACGACACCCAACTGATCCTCTCGTTTCCCCAATCTGAAGCACGGGTAGCAGCACGAATCTCTGCCTGTCTGACCGACATCTCTCAGTGGATGTCCGCTCACCACCTGAAAATTAACCCGGACAAGACTGAACTTCTCCTCCTTCCAGGAAAAGGCTCTCCCACCCACGACCTATCTATTAACTTCAACGACTCAGTGCTGGTTCCGACTCCGACTGCCAGGAACCTCGGAGTGACGCTCGACAGTCAACTCTCCCTGACTGCCAACATTACCACAACAACACGCTCCTGTAGGTACATGCTGTACAACATCAGGAGAATCCGACCCCTTCTCACTCAGAAGGCGGCACAGGTTCTGGTCCAGGCTCTGGTCATCTCACGGCTGGACTATTGCAACTCCCTCTTGGCAGGTCTTCCTGCTAATGCCATTCGACCTCTACAGCTCATCCAGAATGCAGCTGCTCGACTGGTCTTCAACCGACCGAAATTTACCCACACTACTCCGCTCCTCCGCGACCTTCACTGGTTACCGGTGGCCGCCCGCATCCGCTTCAAAACACTGGTACTTGCGCACCGTGCTGCGAACAGATCGGGTCCGGTCTACATCCAGGACATGGTCAAACCGTACACCCCAGCTCGTTCACTTCGCTCGGCTTCTGCCAATCTGCTTGTAGCTCCTTCACTTCGAGCTAAATCACGACTGTTTGCTGTGCTGGCTCCTCATTGGTGGAACGAGCTCCCCATTGACATCAGGACAGCAGAAAGTCTCTACATCTTCCGTCGCAAACTAAAAACACATCTTTTTCGACTATACCTTGAATAGGTAGCACTTAAATGCCGTAGTAGCACTTAAATGTCCCTTACCGATAGCACTTTAGTAGCACTTAAATGGCACTTACGGATAGTACTTTGTAGTTTGACTTTATTGAAGAAATTGTACTTGCTTGATTCTTGTTGTTCTGAGTTTGGACTCACGGTTTAATGCACTTATTGTAAGTCGCTTTGGATAAAAGCGTCAGCTAAATGACGTGTAATGTAATGTAATGTCAATGTGCCTCTCACAGTCCGATAAACACACGACTCAAAAGTCCAGCACTCTAATCTCTCCTGTTGGAAAGTGTGCTCTCCACGTCGCCCGACAAAAGCGCAGAACCGGTCAGGAGTTTTTCTTTATTTGGCCAAGAAGCCGGAGGAAGGAAAGTTTACCGTCTGCAGTGGAAACATTGCATTAACAATTAATAGGATCCCAGCTGATAATGCAGTTATAAATGAACAAAAAACTGGTTGTGATTGACCAGAAAACACTTCAACTTGCACTCATCCTTGAACTGTCGTTGAACAATGAATGATGAGCGACTGGAGGTTCTCCCCGTCACTGTTGTTTAACAACACGGCTCTCTTTGCCAAGCGTGGAACAATAAGACAAAAAAAGATATGAGGAAACACCCACGGCACATTGGTGGTGTTTTCACCAGGCACCGGGCCAAGAAGAGCAGGCGCTGAGAAATATGTGGAACAAGTTTGTTTCCATACAACCAGCATAACAGAATCAGTCACAAAGCTGTGTTGGGTGTCTTACATGGCAGCTCCAGGCCGGTGTGTCCTTGGGTGGTGCGGGTAGAGGGGGGAGAGAACGGGGGAGATTGCCGTCCATCGACCATGTCCAGCTCTGAATGATGGGCCTCCCCGTGCATCACTGCCAGCCCGAGTCGCAGCCTCTCAGCGTAGGACTGGGCTCTGACACGGGACCACAAAAAAAGAAAAGTGGTGATGTTTGCACAGAAGCTTCAACACGCCTACAAAGGCAAAGTGGTTATATGTAAAGATACAAACTATCATAATGTGATGCGAAAACAGGAAACATAAGGCTTTCTTGTTACCTCTTGGCAGCTGAAGGGGACTTTGCAACAATTATGGCATTCCTGTAGTCTGGGATCTGAGTAACAAAGAACAACATACATTGGTTCCAAAACTCATTATTTGATGTCCAGCTGGATACCATCACTGCTGTGGCTCTGCCTTACCTCTTCCTGGATGTACTGGATGAGGAAGGGGGAAGCTCTCAGGTTGTCAACAGGGAAGCTGAAGAAGCCCTGGATTTCTTTCTGATGGAGGTCCATGGTGATGATGTGAGTTATCCCTAAAACGCCAAAGACATACATGCATGGTCAGCAGGGGAATTTAAATATGGCCCAACCCTAAGATGACAAGTACACGTTAAGCCTGAAGACTAGCTGAAACCCAGACAAACCACGCAGAGAGCACACACACACACACACACACACACACACACACACGCACACACACACGCACACACACACGGTGGTAGACGACCCTGCAAATCCTGCCGAAATGTTGTCACTTGTTTTTTGTGCCAAAACAAACATGGACGGCAGCCAAAAGCTTGCACAGACTGGTTACAGATAGAAAACGATAGGGATCTATCTGCCCATCAACAGACTGGAACAGACCACAGGTCCAACTTGTTCGATGAGTCGTCACGCCCACATCATTTTCATAAATGGCGTAACGCTAGAGGACGATGTGATACAGGTCGGTTTTCCTGACTTTAAAACTACATAACGGCCGGAGGAAATAACAAAACATAGTCCATACCGGCTTTAGCCAACATGGATGCTAGCAGCTTGCAGACAATGGATCCTCTCTTTCTCATCTTGCACTGCTTGCTGTAAGGAAAGTAGGGAATGACCCCGATGATGTTCTTAGCACAGGACGTCTTCAGGGCGTAGGCCATAACCAGAAGCTCCATGATGGCCGTGTTGACATCACTGAGAAACACATTGAACAACATTAGACTTCACAAAAGGCATCGTGATTGGTCTGAGCCAACGGTTGACCACAAAGACGATACAAACATAGAATAATATGAGGATTGGCATTGATGAGTCAGCTGCTTCATGTTTGTTAACATGGCTATCATCCATTAAACCACTGTCAATACAGTCAACACGGTTGGAGGTTATCCAACCTGTTTTTATTGACATTGTTTTACACAGCCTGTTATTAGACGCCTCCTTAACCAGCCTTTCCACTAAGCCCTAAGCCTAAAATAACCTTGACGTTACTGGCTGCTGTCATACGATTAAGGTTGTAACAAAATAAACACACCTGCAGTCCATAGACATGACCTAATTCTAAAGTTATTTTCAAGAACAAAAACCACATGCAGGTAAGAAAATACTTGCTCATGGGACAAAAACTCAATCTGTGGTGAGATTCTGACAGAGCACCACATCTGCTATGTTGATGAAGAGGATAGTTTCACTACTTCAGAAAGGTGAAGCGCTGCCGGTGTAACAGTTGACAGTACGTCTCCACTTTGGCCTGGGCAGCTCGTTGAAATCAGAGATCTCACAATGTGATGTCCCCTCCTGTGGCCTCTGGTTACCTTTCAGATAACTTATTAACAAGGACCAACAGAGGGCTCCCCTGGCAGAAGTGAACGGGACACAGTAAGTGTGGCTTTACAGTAAGTGTGGAAACTTACGACAGTCACAAAGCGATTGCACAGTAATGCCAAAAACACTGGCATTAAGATTGTTTACTGGCATCGCTACTGAGAGTTTGATGGCAAAGATAGATTTTACAAACACTATTTTGTTGCACGCTCTTACTCATGTGAATACAATCATATGTAATGCCATTTGTCATCCGTTAATGCTTAAACCATGTACAACCACAGGGGGATGCAGAGTTTGGAAGTGAAATAGGTCTTGTATGCGACTGCCATTGGGGAATGGGATTTTCATTTGTAAATATAGTGCGGTAATTAGGAAAGACATTAAACGCTGCTTTTGTTGGTTACGTGGTGGCAGATGCTGACCATTGTCCTAGTTAACTAACTCCCAAGAAAGATATCTAGGTCTTAAGTTGTTAATTTGGTCGGCCTGTTATTTCATGCCAGACTAAGTGTGACCATGCTGCTGCTGCTGGAAACAAAGAATATTAAAACTTATGGGCTGGAGAAGAGGCTGAAACAGCTCAGTGGAAGTTCAGAGATGGTTGACGATTGCCGGAGGGTTCATTGTATGAACACAGAGTGATACGATTCTTTGTTGATACAGAACATTAAGGCATCAAGGGCATCCTTCTAACCTGGGAATGGTCTGAATGATGAAGATGTCTTGTCCACGGACGGACTCTTTCACGTCCACTCGAGTCTCTGAAAACGAAAAAAAAAGACAGAACCCCCCCCCACAAAAAACAAACACACATTGTGGGTTCAAGTGCAAAGTCAAGTGAGACGACACAAGCTCATTAATCTAAAGAAGTCCACTATGAAAATTAGGATCTTTTTCAGGCTTACCTCCATTTGACTCTTGATGAACCAACGACTTGCCCAACTCCACCCCCAAGCGTCTGTGGAAGCAAAAACAGGCCACAGGGTGTTAAAGACAAAAACATTATTGTGTACCATTAATTGAAGTGTGTGTTCTAGTGTCGACTAATCCATTAGTTTTTACTATTGTGACCAGCAGCTTAATGTATCAACCAAACCACAAAAGGCCTAATACTCGAAGAAGAAAAAAGAAAAGAATAACCCACAACTATTTTGGTAATCTAAATTTCCAGCAAAGGCACCAAACATTATTGGGCTGCAGCTTCTGAGACGTGAGGATCTGCTGCTCCGCTCTGGTTCTTATTATTGCATATTGGGGCTTTTGAACGAAACAAGACATTTGAAGACATCAACTTGGAAAGAGACTTTTTTAAAACATTTAATTTACCAAATAATACATTTATTAACAAATAGATAAATAGAAATGGGCAGACTAATGAATCAATTAACAACAACAACAAAAATAGTTGGGTAACTTATCAAACTGATAGCTAAGACATACCGACTTCACTCCTGTGGCTGCGCGGGTCACTTATCAGTAGGAGGGATTTAGAGACAATGCAGCAGCCATGAAGGAATCCTATGCATTTAAGGTTGTTAGGTTCAGTGGTGGTTATGCAATGGGACTGTAAATCTCTTACGGCTTCAAAAAGATAATACAAAAACTTGGCACAGACAGAGTTTGAGTTGATATTAACTTTGAAGTCAATCTCTGAACAAGCCCAGGCTTCATGAACACAGCTGTGCCTCAGGCGCAAACCTGTTCATTATAAAAACCCAAACAGTGCCAAGTCATGATAGAGAATGAACTTGATGGAAGTTTAAAAGCACAACGCAGATGAATGAATTTCTGATGACTATGGGGCAGTTAAGCAGACAAATAGAAAGAACAGTTATAGAACGTCCTTGAAGTATTCTCGTATGAATTGCTTTGAATTAGAGGGTCTTACAAATAAGGATGACTTAAATTCAGGGGCGGTATTTACACACAGCCCAGTCCCCACATGTTCCTCAGTTAATATTCATTCCCATATTCCGTGTGCACACATTGTAATTTAACCTTTGCTCTGTGAGAAAATCTCTACTCGGCTCCAGAGTGGCAACATAATCTCACGAATGATGCGTTGCCAAACAGTGAAAACTGAGAAAGAGCTGTGAGCTCTTTTTCCCTCTGTGCGAGCAATGCAACCTCGGCTTGGCTGTCTGACAGGTCTGCAGGGAGGGGAAAGAAAAAAAAATGGCTGCTCTCAGATTTCAGTCGGCCAACAAGAGAAGATATTGTTTTTTGCAGAGATCTGGGTCGGTGTTCTTAGTAGCAATACAAACATATGTGCTCTTTTTGGAACGTTATCGCAGAGCAAACTTGATCAGTAATTGATCAAAATGAATTGCAGCGATCAAGAACACAGAAAGACAGGGGCACCCGGCACACTTAAACAAGAAATAATTAAATGCCATCATTGACATCTGTGTTTACCCTGCAGTGACATGTCGAAATGGCAGCGGCAAAAACTGGGCCTCCTGTTTTTATTTTCACATCATTCAGATACATCCTTCCTGGTTTCACTAGTTTAAAAAACGCCACAGGAATGATTGCCTCTTAAAAAGACGCCTGGCTGCATTAGCCAAGCCCTGCTTTTCTCCCGTGACAGAGCAGCATCCTTTCATCAGAAGGATTCTCATTGACGGGTCTTTCTAATTTTCCCACACCAACACCCATAAGACAAAAAAACATATCTTTCATCTTCACTACGTGGCGTTGTGCATAGGGTGCTGCTAATGGTAAACTGGGATGATACTTTAAAAAAAAGGGAAATAGTGATTCAAAGTGTTTCAAGTTTTTTCATGCAAACATTCAATTGGATTAAATTCGTGGAAATAAATGTTAAGAGTGATTATGTCAAGGCCACTGTAATAGCAATGAGGTCATCAAGGGACATCAACTTGTAAAGGTGCTTACATAGAAAGTAGTTGTTACATCATGTGAAAGTGTCATGTGATCAAGTGTTCTGAAGATGCTAAAAACCTGTTTATGAAGTTGTTGTGATGAGACTAAAGTGTGATGTGTTTAAGGGGTTGGACAAAGAAATGTAGACAACCCAACTGTTATGCAATATGACAACAGCAGCGCCCATGCAGAACAAAAGTGTTTATTCTTACCTTAGTACAGACACTAACTATGTTAGTGCTGCCATTACTGCTAGTTTAGACTTCAGACTTACGCCTCAATGTCCACACTATGTGCGTGTCCCAATTAAACAGCACTGAATTCAAAACAATACACACCCATTGTCCTCGGGTCACCTGCACACCTGCAGCTACGACTCCCAGGTGTAGTGTCAGGGGCATGTCGGGTCACACACACACACACACACACACACACACACACACACACACACACACACACACACACACACACACACACACACACACACACACACACACACACACACACACACACACACACACACACACACACACACACACACACACACACACACACACACACACACACACACACACACACACACACACACACACCATCAATCGTGACTTTTGCCAGTCAAAACTCACTTACTCTGTGATCTTCTTGGCCAGCTCGGTGCACGCGGTGGTGGAGTTGGCGGAAAAGACCCGGTAGCCACTCTTTGAGACGTTCATTTTCTCGTAAACGTGCGCCGGCTTTGGAGTTCGAGAGTATGCGACCAGAGACCTGTGACCCCCGAAACGCCTAATAGGCATATTGCTTCAGAAACCTGATGTGGTTACGTTTACCCCCCCCCCCAAAAAGAAACCGTCCGTTAGAGCCCTATCTACGCTGAAATCTAAACTATGGGTGGTTTAGACTTCCACCAAGTGGACGCATGTTTCTGGAAGAAAATACAAACCTTGCTGAAGCTGTGCAACGCCACACTGTATGTAAACTAAAACGAGCACGCGCACACGCTCCACATGTAACGCTGGTCACAACGACCAGCACCACACACACAAAAACCCGATCTACCAGTAAATCGACAGCAGATGGAGAGCTGAGTTTCTACGCGGGTCTCTGGCTCTTTCCCGTCTCCAGAACACAAACACCGGTTCGTGTTATCATGAAGAAGAACGGAAATGGACGCCCGTCCAACGACAGCACAACAACTTATAAACTTCGCTGCTAGCGTTCAAATGTGGCGACAGTCAACTTTGTAGCAACGCGGTCGCAGCAAGGCAGAACCCGCCACGAGCGCATGTTCATTGGGTGGCTGCACTGACGGAGTGACTTAAAAACGAACCAATCGGAAAGCAGATCGAAACATCAGTGGGCGTGTCGGACATGCCTTTGGCCAATCGGTGCCTGGGATTCGTGTGACCTCGAATTAAAGGCGAAACGACCGAGAAATAAATGTGGCGGGTGGTTGTTGGAAAGTATGTTTTGTTTAAATATACCAACTGTCAACTATTGTTAGTTGGAGAAGTTAGACAATGCTTTTGTTTTGTGAGTACAGCCGCTAAGAGTGAGATAAATGTGTCAATTTCTAACCCACATAATGCTGTAATGCCAACTGGAGTCACGTGCAACCACAAGTTCAAGAACGCTAATGTGTCACACGTTACTTTTTTATTTTCACGTCATTTATTTATTATTCGTGGTGCTTTCATTGTATACATCATAGGCTATTTTATGTGGACTTGAAGAAAAATAGCATTTTTTAATGAAAAATATACAGAGGTCCATTAGCAACTGTCATCTAATAAAACTGCAACACGTAATAAAAGGTGCTGCTGTCATACATTCCATGTCTATGCAACCAATGTCCGTTCACTTTACCTTCACGGCAAACTGAAGTTCAAATAAAAAAGTTGTTTCTGTATGATCTATAGAATGTGGACAGCCACTAAATGGCTTGTATTGTTTGCAGTAAAAAAAGTGCCTACCAGTGGATTCACAGTCAGTAAAATATAGTTTTACTTCTACTTTAATCAAAAATGTCTTCAAATTAAAAAAGCATGTTCAAAGTCATCACTGTGCAACGCTACAGAGTTTTCAAAAACTTGAGCTGCACCACAACTTTGATGTGAACTGTGTGAACAAACAAGCTTTTCTTAGCTGTTCCTCCATATGTTTTATACAGGCAGCAGAAAATAATACAGTGTGAACAGGACTCGTGAAAACGGGGTGATCCTGTCTGCCAGTAACGGCTTGGGGGACCGCCACACCTAAGACACAGCAGCACGCACCACACCCTTTGGTGCATTCCACCTCTGAGGGGACACTCCAGCAGTTGCAGCGCTTTTAAATCCTCGTGCAGACCGTGCCATGAGGATTACAAGTCAGGGAGTGTCTATTGGGATCTACATGGGTCAGCGATGTCCAGCTGGTTTATGCACAAATTGCAGCTTTTAAACACTGTCTGCACGTTCATGTCGTATTATGGTGCTTTGTGCACCAGCCACACATAAAGTGGTTAGAAGATGGCATTAGATGCAGGTGATGCAGCTCTTCAGCCTTTCAGCACCTTTTCTTTTAGCAGGTCCAAGATGACCTGCCTCTCTTGGCTCTCCAGCTCAAATCTCCTTTCCCTTTCTTTTCTCTCAGCTCCCAGACGTTCCCTCTCCAGAGTGATCTTACCTGTGAAGAAAGAGAAATGGAAATTAAATCTGTAGTTCAATGCCATTTGAGGAGGATGACAGCGTCACAGTTTGAAGACAACTTTGATCTTTTAGTTGACATTTGTAACTTCATGGATAAATAATATTAATTCTTACAATAATAAGAATTTCCTTGACTTACTTTAGTGTAGCCTGGTTCCAGACCTCTGGAATTTCTGAATAATTATCAGACTAACTTTAATGTAAACTTCATGAGAATTTTGTCATGGATGAAAATATTGTTTTTAGAGCCAGTGTATTAGCGGTTACACAGACACATTTTAGTGGTGTAACAACTAGTGCAACATCACACTTGATGCCATTTTCCTGTCTGTGGTGATCTGTCTGTCTGTCTGTCTGTGTGTGTGCGTGTGTGTGTGTGTGTGTGTGTGTGTGTGTGTTACCCGACATGCCCCTGACACTACACCTGGGAGTCGTAGCTGCAGGTGTCCCGAGGCCAATGGGTGTGCATTGTTTTGAATTCAGTGCTGTTTAATTGGGACACACACACACACACACACACACACATACACACACTGCACATAATTTGGACATTGAGGCGTAGGTCTGAAGTCTAAACTAGCAATAATGGCAGCACTAACACAGTTACTCCTTGAAAGTGTAAAAAAATGTGCAATACCACAATCAGTGCAATACCCCCACACAACCTTCCACCAACATCTGAACATGTGCAATATCCCCATATAACTGTCCCCTTCCCCCTTTCTTTTTACAAGCTAGGTACAGCACTAGCCTACAATTTACTACTACGGATGTACTACTTACCTACTTATTACTCTTATTAGCACTCTCCTTTCCTTTCTTATGTTTATTTTTGATAACCTGTTCCTGTACTTAATACTGTAAATACTAAATACTGCATACACTTTACCACTATGTACAGTGTCTTTTGTACAGTGTTTTTTTTAAATATATTTTTCATTCTTCATATTTCTATTATTATTATAGTGTGTTTGTTTTGTACCTCTGTTGACTCGGAGAACCCTGCAAAAATAATTCCGATGTGTCTGGACTGCTGGTCTAGGCACAGATGGCAAATAAAAAAACCTTGAACTTTGAAGTTAGTGGTGTAACAACTGCCAATTATATGCAAAATGACATGCATTACAAGTACAATCCATATTACCCAGGGTTGAATTTAAAATCCCACTACATTACTCTCTTACTCCTTTGAATCTCAAGCTCCTCCCGGCGCAGGGCAAGCTCCTCCTCTCGTAGCCGTTGCTCCGCCTCCGAGCGTTTCTCCAGGAAGCTGAGAATCTCAGAGTAGGTCTGGCAGCAACACTGGCAGGGCCTCTTGGCTGTAGGCGCCGCTGAAAGCTCTACCATATCTTCGCGGCCATCTTCTGGTTCTGCTGTGACAGTAATTATGTAACAATGTGCCAATTTCTGAAAATAATTGCTGAAGGACACTTTGGAATGGCAAAGACTTGCTTGTAGGCGCTTGAACTTGAAATAGACGTTTAAGGGATTTAGACTATGCGTCACCAAAGTCTGTATTTTGAGAAGGAACACTCACTCCCATGTTGACTTCTACATTTCAAGCCCACAGCGGTCCTAATTTTCTTTTTGTTAAAACGCATATCTTTTGAGTTCACATGCATGAGAAAGCAAGATTTGCGAGCAGGGTGTCGAGCGGCATTATCGGCTCTATTGAGGAGGACTTTCCTTCTCTTCTCAATGCTTATTTTTGTTCTGCAAAACTATTGTGAAGTTCACATAGAAACTGTAAACAAACTGAAGTGTAAATGCTCTCCAGAGACTTCAGCCACCCGGCGGAGCTACGAGTGTGAGAACAGACACCGTGAAACTGAGGGGGAACCCTGTTGGGACATATTTTTTTGTACCCATACTCTCGTAAACTTGGATTTGTCCGTGTTCCTTTTGTAACTAAATTTGATGTGTGTGAGAGAAATAGAGCAAGACCTGCAGCCTTGTAACCAAGTAAACAAATGTTTAGATTTATATCCGAGTTTATAGAGGAAGATTATATAGAAAGAGTATACTCTTAAGTATGAAGCACAACATTTAATGATTAAAGAATACTTTTTTTCTGTATTTAAGCAACCAATCTACTTCCTTTTTACACCAGCAGCAGCATGCCCAGTGTACGTGAATCGTCACGTGATATTCGTTTTCATATCATTTAAATATGTTTATTAGCTCAATTATTGTGCAACCCAAATTCCAAATCTCCTATTTCTACTATAGTGTAACTTCACCCTCAGGTCTGAGCCGAAGTCCAGAGATGCAGTATTTGTGACACCAGTGGCTCACAGCCCGAATGTATGCAACATCAACATAGTCATATTCTCATGATTAAATGTGATTTGCCCTGTCAGCCAGATGAAACGATTGAGATAATAACCTCGGAGGCAATAACGAGTAAATAATCTTTTAACTGTTGACGCTGAAGTGACTGTCAAGTCTCGTCATGTCTAGTGTTTGGTATCAGTTTGTACCTGCTGCGGTTTGTGTGACGGTGATGTTGGGTTTGTCCTGTTCTGGTAGAGTTAGTTCTTCCATGGCTCGCCTTCTCAGTTCATCCTCCTAACCAAGATGAGGACAAGATTTTATATATATAAATACCGATATATGCAATACATATAATATAATGCAATACACGTCGTATAATGTATCTCATCTCAGTCAATATAGACGAGACCATTGACAGTGGGGCTTTTCATTCACTGGTCTACATGTAAGGCTGGGCATGAGGAGAAAAGTAAATGTCTCAATATTTTTGGACCAAATACCTCGACAATGATATTGTGACAATAATTATATTTTTGATGAATAATCATCCGTAATTGAATTCATGATTTAAGGTCCTCAATTTACTGTAATGCATCCTCTAAAGCTAGAAGGAGACGACACTAGGGCCATATGACGATATCCCAAATCCCCCCCCCCCCCACACACACACACACACACACAAACACTCATTACTGAACTGTGAACGACTGCTGTGTCACTCGTATACTTGCAATATTTGCAACAACGCACTCAGCGAAACTGATTGTACAATACTGTTCTCACATTTCTGTGCCTAATTATTTTTGTATATATTTTCTTATACTATTAGCATTTACCTGTTTTTGTATTCTTAATTTAAATTTAAATTATATTTTTGCCTTAAATTTTGGAAGGAAGACGAGCAAAGTAAGTTTTTCATTGTACGCAGTAACTGTCTGTTATCTGTGCATATAACAATAAAGTATCTTGAATTAAAATACCAATATACCGTTTTGCCCGACCCTACACTGGACTATAAAACAGTCTTTGGTGTTAATATTGATGTATTCTCAGTTGTGATGAATCATAGACTTCAATTGGCCAATAACACGTCTGTATCTCAGAAGTACTGCTGTTGACAAAATAAAGAAAGAAATGGCAGCATGAAGCTCTGTGATGAGCTGCAAATAACTCGCTCAGTCTTCCCCTCTAAACCAGCCCAGTGGCACTAAAACACCCCTCTCAGGATGAGGTTCTGGTGCTGGTGGCGTCACCTCAGTTGACCTTCCCTTCTCTCTCCTAACACGACACCCACCTGGTACTTTGTGCTCTCGCCGCTGGCCAGGAGCCCCTTCTCAGCCTCCAGCTCCAACACCTCGTGGAGCAGGTCTTCCTTTTGGGCGTACAACCTCTCCGTTCCAAATCTGAGCGCACCAGAAGCACACACACGTCACACTGTCTGCGAGAGGCCGAGCGCATCCGGTTATTTCCTCGTGAAACAGCACAGTTTGCTCCCGCTGACTAAACTAACCTGCGCAGACTTGGGAAGTCTTGTTTCTTGTAGTAGTCCAGCAGCAGCATGGTCCTCTCCCTACACCTCCTGGCATCCACCTCAAAGCTTTCATCTTGGAGCGCTGCAGTGATGATCTCCCCCACACGGGCCCAGATCCGCCCTGATGACACACACACACACACACAATGTAATACACAGGTGTACATGCGTTCATATGTCTCTTCTTGAAAGCACGCCACGTCTTCCCTTTTATGGATTTCTTCTTGTAAGATTGTTAAATGGCAACTCAAAAGGAAACGTTACTGTTTGAGTCACACATTGTAAGTTGCTATTTTAGTTTTAGATAGATATAAAGGTATTCCTGGGTTAAATATCACTCTATATGTTTTTCACGTGTCATGTGGAAAACGCAGCTCTCTGCATCTGAAAAGTGTCCGAGTGTTTTCAGGCGCATCGGCCCTGTAAGAACCGGACCAACCTGGCTCTTTGGAGGCAAAGGGGTTCTGGCCGATAACCTCCCGCAGCAGGATGATGTCATGGCGCGCTGAAAAGCGCACCTGGCGCTTCCGTGGGGCCGTGGAGTGGCCAGCGAGGGAAAAACCTAAATGGTGGAGATAGAACAGAATAATGAATAGGGAATCCATCGTTCACACTGACAGTCTGGACCTCCTTCAAAAGAGAACAAATAAACGACATCCCACAACCACATTATCATGATCAGCTTAAGAGATGACCAATGTGGGCATTAGTTAGTGGTGAAATCACTTGTTACCAACAGAACACTGTTACCACTGGACCAACACCATGGCAGTGCCTGGAATAAGACTGCAAGTGATATTAAACTGATCGTGTGCGCCGAGCATGGGGGTCAGTGGGTCAGCTCATGTCTACTCGTGTTACATTACATTACATTACATGTCATTTAGCTGACGCTTTTATCCAAAGCAACTTACAATAAGTGTTATTATATGCTATTACCATGCTATTACCATACACACATATATATATATATACATATATATATATATATATATATATATATATATATATATAAAAAAATAAACAAGACAAGAGGCTGAAGTGCATTACTGTGTCTCAGCACTTGTAGGCCGACTCTGCGCCATTAAAGTTGAATCTAATGTGCAGGGAGCCGGCTGCTACACGCACGTATCCACAGACACGAGACGAACGGCCCGTGGAGCCCCGATAGCACCCACGGAGGCTACAGCGGCGCGATCAATGCCGAACCACGCGTCAGAGGGGGGAGGGGGATGGGGGAGGAGCGTGTGCGCACGACGCGAGAGAAGCAACCTAACGCGGTTTGGGAGAGTCGTCAATATAAAGTGATCGGAAGGGCGCGTGAGACGCGGAGGTGGTAGCGTGTCTCACCGTTGTTGATCGGCACTTCCACCAGCACCCGTTCCATGTTTCTGTTCGGTGCATCCGGGAACCGTCTGACGCGCGCTGCACACGTCCAGTCACCAGTACAGGTCCCCTACTGACGTGTAGCTCAACTTGGCGGAGAATCGCAATCTGGCAAAAAAAACAAAAAGAAACGGAGGCTCTGCGCTTCGCTTGTGGTTGCACCTTCTCCGCGTGGCCACGAGGTGGAGCCAGAGAGCCGCTGTTCAATGACCCCGATGAGAACAGCGTCTCACTGCAGATGGATCAACAGAGTGTCTGAGCATTAGTTACAATGCTTTCCAAATTGTTCAATGTACCAATACAAGAGATGAACACATATTTAATGTGTGTATTTGAAAGACAGAGAGGGGGGGGGGTGGACAGGACCAAGATCCCGAGGAGCGGCCAAGATCCAGGGAACATGTGGCGTCAGGTTTCAAGTCAAGGACATTTTATTTTATGTAGCTCAAAATCACAATGACAATAATCATGCATTAGTGTGCGGTACACTTTACAAACTAAAATCCCTTATGAGTGGATTCAGTGAACCAACATATTACATTGAAGAATGTTAACCATTTCCTTTTGTACCTTTTGAATATTAAAAGGGTGTAGCATTTAGGGGGATCCATTGGCAGACATTGAATACAATATTAATTATTAATAAGTACGTTTTCTCCCGTAACTGGCTGATACCCTCTGATACTGATCCTTGCGTGCTACCAAATCAGAAAACATTCAGTTCTATCCTCCTTGGCTGTTATGTAACATCACTAATGTGTCCTTTGCGAGAAAAAGAAGAGCGTTCACTTCTGTGGCGCCATTACTTGTTGTTGCTAAGGTGATTCTGCACCCACCCCGTGCTACAAAAAAATACCCTGTGGACTTCAGAGCAACTTTGAAATCAACCGGCGCACACTTCCCTTAGTCATTCATCTCTGGCACATCATTAATATAATCTCTTCATTCAACTTCTGTTTTTGAGGGTGGAATCATGGAAAGCCCACAAGTCTGGTGCCGGACAGTGTGCTTCTTCTCTACTGGGTCGTTCCCCCTGCAGCTGTTCATGAGACGTTCAGATCATTGCTGCTGATATGTGACATGTTACGATATTAATTGGTTTATATACAGTTTGTCAGAAGAAGAAGAAAAAACTGCATTAAAGACATTTAGATTTCAGGTCGGTAGCCAAAACCACGCGATCTATGAACAAATTAACACTCAGTTGTATTTAGCAGCAAACTATGAGTGAAAGGGACAAAACCAGGAGTGCATTATTCCTTTGTCTGTTGAGCAATATTTTGAGGACGCTTTTGGAGGGAGGGAGGAAGCAGAGAGACAGACAGCACTGAGTCAGAGTTGTTGTTTTGAGAGAGGAAATCACCTTTATTTCCTCCGTCATTGGTGACGTTAGGAGGGAGCTAATGGAACATGGCAGTGTTCAAAGTAAAGGTGCCAGTACTGCCCACGCTCTCATTACCGGTTGCTTTTTATTGAGGAGCCCCTGGACCGGAGAGAGAGAGAGAGACAACATATGAAAGATGGAATGTCATCACCATCATCATCAACTGGGGATTGTACAGTAATCATCCCTGTGGCTGTGCTCGGATATAAGAACAGTCACGCAGGATGCTCGGATGTCAGTGTGTCGTTGATCAGCCTGGACACACAGTCCTGGTCCTGGTTCTGGTCCTGGTCCTGCTAGGATCAGATAAAGCTTCAGAGCAGATCGCCCTACAGGAGATCAACACACCTCCAAAATGTCCTCCTCTCCACTCTCTTTAGCAGGGTTGGGGGTGCGGGGAGACCCATTGTTGTGATATTTTCTCTCCCATTTTATAGCATTATTTTATGTATTATATATTTGCAGATACCCACATTCAAAATATAATCAGATTTTTTTTTTTTTAAAGGAAAAGAAAGATTAATAAGTTTCAGAATAACATTTTTTTCTGAGAAGTATAAAACAAAAGAACCGGGAGCCAACCCCAAGATAACAAAAAAGAAGGCTACGTTCTTGTGGTTGGTTTATTTTTAGCTAAACGGCTGCTTTTTAAGAGATCCCAGTGGCGTTTGGGAGCCATCAGGAATCGTAATTTGGTTGTTTGGTCAGGCTGCGAGGAATCTGCACTCATGTTGAGTTGTGTGGTAATAATTCCCCTTTGTTAATTGCATTAAATTGATAAATGTCAGCGAGCATTAACAAAGGCAGATCAAAGGGAAGGAATGATGACACATTATCTGTATCAAATGCAAGAATGGGGAGCAGAAAAGCACATCTACTGTGACAAATGAAATAATATCATCTCATCGGCCTCGTGAGCCGGTGGATAAATGTGATCATGAGCACATGTTCTGTTTCATGTTTTGTGCTTGCGGTATCCCACGGCAAAGAGTGGCATTTGCCATTTTTATTCCGTCTCGCTCCTCTGCGTCCTTGCAAAGACACACGGACCCTTCAGTCAAAGTCATATTACATAAAACTACAGTGGCTGAGTTGAGTGTTTTCCTCCCAAAATGTCTGGAAAATAAGCATTTCTTAACATTTAAACACCCTCAGAGTGTGTCTAAATTTCACATCACAGATATAAAAAAAGAGCTCTCGTCGGAGTTTCAACTTCAGTTATGAACATTTAAATTTTTTTTCTGATCTGTGCAGCCAAAAAAAAAAACCCATCAGCTACTTTGTTAATAACACTCATATTTCACAATGAACAGCTTTATTTTACAAGATCAGAACACATCTGCAAAAGCTTTGAGGCGTGAGTATCTCTGAATTACAGAGAAAGAAAGGCCAAGAAACAGCAATTTAAGACAAATCTATAGCTCTAAGTACATTTTTAATACATTTCTTGCTGAAAATGAGAAGATCCATATATCTCGTGTTAGTCAGTTGTTTATGAAGATGTTGAGTGCCGGCGGTTAGCTTTGCTTAAAGGCAGAAGGCAAGATGAAACCGCCTGGTTATTTGCCAACGTTGAAAACCATGCCCACCAGCACTAATTAAAACAATGTATCTTATGAGTTTAATCTTTTACACAAAGAGAAATGTAAAATGTTGTGGTTATGCTTGAACTATGTATTGGGTAACAGAAGCAGGGCTGGGGTCGAATAGTCAACAAATTACCTCCTGACGTCTATTCCTTGACGCTTTTCCTTGACCTCTGTGGAAAACGTCACGGGGTCAAGAAAAGATGGGAAGGAGAATTCATGAATTCATGAGGAGTTAGGAGATGACAACCGAGGTGTTTCACTGGATTATTTACAGCATTCGATCAGCACTCATCACGACGGCCACTTAGGAACCTTCCTAACCAAAAAGAGCGATTCCACCGCAGCCTTGGGCCATCATTATGAGAGCTGGATATTGGACTCAGTCACTGAGAAGGAAGATTCCAGCTCGACCCATGTATTGGAATGACGTCAGGTATTTTTTTTAAGTAGCCTTATAATCTTAATGATCTTTATTCAAATACATGCCTCTGAAGTCACTGGCTATCTTCGAATTAGGAAACAAACCTGTGCATTTGCAGTATTGAATTACCTGCTGGGTCTGTGTTAAAAGACCTGATGGCCGTTAGAAAGAATGCAAGTTGGAGGCACTTCAGCATCGGTGTCACTTTTCAGAACTAGAGGTTGCTGCCTGGAAAAATCACAAGAGGCACACAGTTTGGATCCAAAAAAACATTGAAAAGAATTATTCAGGTATTTTCTGATAGGTGCCACCGAAGAGAACAAAACAGAAATCTTAGATATTCTAACTTCATCATTTAAAACTTCACAAATATAATCATACATTAAAGAACATTGTTTGCCATTTCAACTGTCCTGTCCTGCATTTTAGAGATAAGATTTTTTTTCCCCCTTCATTGCAATACCTCGAGTGGCCACTAGGACAAAAATAGCAGCGGGATTTAGCGACACCATACCAAGCTCTCTAATTACATCCATGAGCAGACCATGTCAATTAGCTCGAGTCTTATAATTACCACGAGGTTGCCAGGCAACGAGCAGCAACTTGACATTTTAATGAGTATGCCTTCGAGGTATTAATATGGGCTTATTTTTTTTAACTAAGGAGAGAGCAAGGCTGTTTCCCCTGCTTCCAGTCTTATTTAACTGACAGCTATGAGAGTGAGATTGATCTTTTCATGTAAATCTCAAGAAGAAAGGGACTACTGCCCAAACTCCGAAGACTATTCCTTTAAGAGATGAGGAATGACATCCATTTTAATAATCAGAATTATAAAAGTGAAACTGGTCGGCGTCCAGCTGTTAGGTTGTACTCAGGCACAGCGGTGATTTAAGCTCACGTCAGCATGTTGATGATGACGATGTAAAAGCGCTGATGCAGAACTGTACCATGTTTACCATGTTAAACCCTCTTAGTTTAGCATGTTAGCATGCTAACAATTGCTAATCAGCGCCAAACACAAATCACGGCTGATGCTGATGGGAATGATGACTATCTGGTCATAAACCACTATATTAGAGACCGACCTGTTGATGGCGCTAGATCAAAAGTTAAGAGATAATAAAGGTGTTTACAGTTCATCCTGAGGGGAACGTGAATGTCTTAAAGGTCACATGGGATTGGGAGCATTTCTCTTGCCTCCACGCAGCTTTTAGCATGGCGATGGCTAAGCCGAGGGCTTGCAGCTAACAGCCCTAACAGTGCAAACTACAGCAGACATTACTCCACTATGCCTTTACAAAGCTACTACTTGTTTGCTGCTTTATTAGTGCTCAATTGCACCTTTAACCAAACACCATATTAATCTTTCTGTACTTGTTAAGACGTTTCACTCAAAACCACAAACGTCAACCTGCTGGTGGCGCTAGATGGAAAGTCAGTGGGTCACTAAAGTCATGAAGCGCCATCTTCTGGGCACCACGCGCGTGTCTGTGTCAAGCTTTCATGGCAATCTGTCCGACGGTTGTTGCGATATTTCACTGAAAGTTTTGTAATGATGACAATGAATCTTGAGATAGGATTTTAATTTATTACATTTGCAGCTTTAACTGTGAACATTTAAGAACCCTGTAACCCGGACATTATAAAAACCGGTCCTTGTAGTCTTCCCCTAGCAGTTCAACAACACATGCAGCCCAGCGGAGTTCACTACATGGCGCGAACAAATGAAACAAGGAGTGAGAGTATGTCGTCAAGTCACAGTAACCATAGTAACGAAGCGATGACGGCTACAGCGCCACTCGTCAGCACCCTCCTGCAAACAGGCACAGGTAAACATACACTCTTTCTCATTTCTATATTTCTCACACATTGTGCTATTTCCTCTGATACACACTGAGGGCGGGATCAGGATGTGGTGTTTGAGTGACAGTCGTGCCCTTTTCACACACAGCGCTCACTGTGAGCTGCCCTTGTGGGAACTGAGGATGACTCACACTGAAGATTAGACCCCCCCCTAACTTTGCGCTCTCCCACTCTTTCTCTCTCTCTCTCTCCCCACAAAAAAATATCTTGAATCCTCGCTTGACTCGTGCAGAGCACAGTTATGGGATGTTAACACGCCCTCCAGCTGGTGTGAGCCGCTGGTTTCATGTCTAAATGTGAACAATAATGAGCAGAAACATGTCACGCACAAAAGAAACAATTTCTGGTTACATGAAGGTTTTCACGGACGTGTGCGTTGGCTTGGAAAAAGTGAACATCATAGTTTGAAGTAAATGACACATTGGGGTGAGAATGTCTTGGTGTGGACGGATAACTTCTGATGATAGATATTGTGTTTCCAAGACATTTTCGCACCTATATTATATATTTTCACCACCTGTTTAAAACTAAGCATTGCTGTCTTTAAAAAAAAAACTCAGATCTGCTTTGGCCAAATGGTTTATACTGTATAATACTTCACATTTGGAGACAAATCCCCCCCATCAGGGTATCCACCTCTTCCCACATATTACACTCACATATAATAAGGAGAAATGTTGTGTTTTTTAATTGTTCTACCCCGACTGTCATTTCAACAGTATTGGCACACATCTAGACATGGTTGCCGGGCGATATGTGACCCAAAGCCTCCATGACAGTTTTCAGACTGAATATCAATAGACCAAAAGAGACAGCTGTATCCATCCTCAGGGCTGGTTTGGAATAAAACATGCAAGCGATACTCTGTCAAACATGGATGAAAAACAAATAATGCACTAAGAAATATATCATCTGTATCGATTGAAAATATTTTTTAACACTTTCAGTTTGCGTCTACTGTGAATGCCGTGCGAGCAAAGCTGCCTTGTGTTTGCTTAATATCCAAGCAGTTGTCTAAAAGAGTGCAAAAGGGAGTCAGAGGCTCAATTATGGAACATATTGTCGTAATCCAGAATAAACCTAAAACATGGAAACAACGGCAATATCATATCGTCTCCCGTTTGCCATCGGGTCACCAGTCCTCGATTATTTGATTTCGTCACATCTGTGAGGTCTCATCCCTCCGATCCATCCGACCATCTCATTGTAAAGATATGGGATGTACGAGGTTGCTATGGCGACCATTCTTCTTGGCAACACAGAGGTGCTCAGTAGTTTGATTGGTCGCTCCATCCCTGTGCCCAACGTAGTGGATGTATGTGCCACGGGCCATTCAAGGGGTATACTGTATATATATATATATATATATATATATATATATATATATATATATATATATATTCCCCTATATTAAATTTAGTGGTCTGCAGTGTGAGCTGCGTGCTGATCCATATCGTTTGTGAAAACATGCATATGGATGGTACAAAGGAGCGCAATGGACTAAGAAGGACTCATTCAAGTGTATCATATTATCAAGTAGTCTATATGTGGTGAGTTTGCTTATGTGCAACGATCAGAATATTAATAGTTACAGTTGCCGCACCTTTCTCGAGATCATACCCAGGACATTTTCCTAACCAAATATCGATGAAGGCCTTATCTTACATGCTTAGAAATTATGACAAATAATTTGCTCACCAATTTGAACGTGAATATGATCCTACACATAACTCAGATGGCAATGTTATCCATTTTTGAGGGATCTCTGATCGATAGTTGTTCATTCTCAGCCGAATTCATTCATTCTCATTCTCCTGGAAAAATATTTATTCCAGGACAACAGAAGACTTTCCAGGACATTTTCAATAACTGGAAAATTGAGCATAATTGAAGGGAAATGGAACGTAAGGAGACATCCATTCTGTCTTCACAAACCATCACTCTTTAAAAGGTTGTCCCCGTTTAGCTCTGGAGTCAAATCACAGGCAATGTGTGGAATGGCCTGCAGAATCCTGTAGAACGGCTACGTTTCTTTATTGTTAATTAGTAGAGAACAGTTATGACAGCTCAGTGGGGTCTTTAAATATCAAACGCATATGGTTTCATGGTAGTTGATTCCAATTAGTGGGCACACAATTCATGCCTGACTTGTGCTGTTTCTGTCCCTCAAACCTCTCGGCTTGAAAAACAGAACTAAACACCAGGCGTTGCTCCTTTGGGAAGCCGTGAAGATTATTGAGATTGGAAACAAATAACAAATAAAATAAAAACAGCAGTGGGATGAGAAAGATAGACGGATTATGAAATCCAATGAAAGAGACAAACAGATCCGACAACAAGACAAACTCGGGTCTCGGCATGGAAACACCCGGCACATGACTTCCCTCTGGGAAACGCTCAACACGTGTGTCCGTGCTGCTCCAGCCACGCTTCAAAGTCTTACTCGGACTGAAAAAACTCAAACTATCTTTTTTGCGTTGTGGGCCCCCCTGTGTCAGCCCCTGCAGCCCCCCTCCCCCCGGTCTACATGATGGAGCATGTGAAGCCACAGCACTCCTTCAGCAGGGTGAGGCCCGTCTTGGCGAAGGGAGAGGAGGCCTGCTGAGCCCTGGATGGAGCCCGTCTGGTTGGAACACCTGAAGCCCAGAGACATGATACTGTGAGGAAGAGATGAAACAGTCTTCTACTAACTGCCAATGGACAAAAGAAAAAAAGCAGGTCAAAAAGCGCCAGTCAGTGGATGCGTGAAGCTTCATCCTCCAAAGCCCTCGAGAGGGAAACACCTTGAACCGGCAAAACATTTGGAACAAGGGAAATATTTCACTCCTCAGTTCTCAACACTCTTACCTTTCTTCTTCATATTTCTTGGGAATTTGGAGTTCAGAAAATCTGCCATTTCTTTATCTTCTTCTTTCTCTCTGTAGAAATTGAAAAGAGATTGATGTAAAACAAAAAAAAGAAAGGAAATAGATTTAGCACTTGGAAAACTTTTCCCCTCGCATTTCAGATCACAAAAGAGAAATGTATAGGATTCCCTTGTGATACAGTTGTAAATGTCGAGTTACTTGCTGGCCATCTGTTCCACATGTAGTGAATGAACATTTCAGAGAAGGTAAAGTGGATGAAACACGTACAATAAAACGTAGTTCTGGCTATTAGAGAATATTGGATTTACTCTGAGAGGCTCCACTGATAAACTCAATAACACCGACGGCCACTCTTATACGCAGAGACCTTTCTATTGGATAAACATAGATTATTATTTATTAGTATTTATTTAGTTTTATACTGCTGTATGAATGTATGAAGCAGATCCATATTAATACCCTTTGGGCTTCATCCTGCTTTGAAAATAAACTATCTTTTGTAAAAGTACAACATGAAAACTGCAGAGGGGATTTTCTTCTCCATTCATCAGCATGGACAACATGGCCTTCCTGCCCTCTCTGGATCCATCACTCCACTGTTGGTCTCTGGCTTCCTGCCTCTCACCTTCCCAGCAGCCCCTCTGGCTTTTCACAGCGGGCCGTCTGCTGCCAACACGAAGGGCTTCTCACACAAACCGACCAGCTGAGATTAAACCTCGAAACAGGTCAAAACTAAATATGATTCAACAGACAATACGCCTCCATTACACTACATTTTACTTTAGATTTTACACACGTTTGACTCCTCTGCATGAAAAAAAGATATACCGACAAACAAAACAAAAGGACCTGTGTCTAATATTATCTTGTGGTGTTTTGCATGGGGTGCGGTGAAGGAGGGTCTAGTTCTGGTTCGGTTTGGACCGGATTCAGACCGCTTCCCTTCATCTCCTGCATCAGCAGCGGCTGGAGGAGGCGTGTTGCACCTGAAAGATGACGAAATAGAACCAAAACTGGGATTTCTTCTTTTTTTTCTTCTTTCTTTCCTACCAATGGCAGCTCCTGTGGCAGCACTCACTGACCCACATCTTTAATTGAAATGGCGCCCTGCTGCGCGCCCTGCTGCGCGCCCTGCTGCGCGCCCTGCTGCGCGCCCTCCCCGCTGTGCCTCCGGAGGGTTTTTAATAGCAACGAACGGAGATACAACTCCACCGGCGTTGGTGGCTGCGAGCCTTCTCAGTTGTCATGAATTGGCTTTATCAAAGATCGGTGCCCTCCCACCCCATCACCACCCTTGCTTGAAAAGTATACGTCAATCTCGGACAAATAATTCCCTAAAGTCTTTTCTGGGAGGCTGCACTGTATGTGCACTGCATCTCTATCTGGTGTGCAGTGTAGGGCTTCATCTTTAATTATTCATTCACAGCCTTATGGGGACAGTCGACCACAGGAGTCCCGCCGAGCTGTGATGAGACCAGAGAGGCAGAAGCACACCTGAGCCGCTCAAACTCCACATCGTCCACCAGGAAATCCCGGGTCTCGACCAGCTTGTGGATCTGCTGCAGCAGTTCTTCCTCCTTCTGCCGGTCCTCGCTGGACTTGTCATTATCTGCAGCACAAGACATCTGAGTCATCTGGTGGTTGTCACAGATTACCCACTCTACTGCAAATACAACGAGGAAGTACAGACAACAAGTCATGGAATTAATAACTGGACGAGGAGTCGTTTAAAGGAATGGTCTGATATTGTGGGGAGTACACTCATTATATTTCTCGATGCCACGCTAGTGCTCCGCTGCGCGTTGAAAAGGAGGCTGGAGCCAAGTCAATTTTAAGTCACAAATATACCTCACGGGTCTTTACAATCTGTACAGCACGTGAACTGAGAAAAATATATAAACATGTCACAAAACTAATGAATGAATAATAGTCTGGATTGCTGGTTGTCGGGGTGTCTGTCTCACTGTCTGTACGTCACCAGTTCTGAGGGTTGCATGTTCACGGGGATTACGTGTCGTAAACAGGCCGCGGTCATTTCACGTATCTCTGTGCGATCGGGCCAAAAATTCATAAAAATGTATCACTTAGAGTAACTCGGGAGGGATGCCTCTACCCGGACGGACAGACGTGCAATAGATGTGCATGAAGACCGGACGCAGCTAGCATGACTCATATGCAAAAAACATATGCACGCCATCATCTCTAAAACTGTCAACTGTTGTATCATAACTTTAACAGAGAAGTAAAAGCAACCACGGATAATCTGTAGCTCCTGTTTTTATTTGTAAGCCTCTGATTAAATAAGGATAAACAAGATATACCACCTTCATTAGTGAGCTTTATATTTTTTTGATGTTGTTTCACTTTTGAGCTTTCCATGCTAGTTGTTTGCTTGCTGGCTCTAGTTTCATATTTAGCGTGGCATCAATCTTCTCAACTAATCTTTGGCAAGAAAGTAGATATTTCCCCTTTTTAATTGCTGTTTTGTAATCCTTCATCTACAACTGCCAATACCCAGAGGACTCCTACCTGGTATGGACACTAATTTCTGCAGCTCCTTCTTCAGACGAGTGATCTCCTTGCACAGCTGAATGTCGTCCATCCTGCGCAGGCGCGAAACACACAAATCAGTGCACGCTCAGCTTTAAAAAGGGTCGAGATGAGTGGAATCTGGACTCTACTACCAGGGCAAAAATGAAATTCAAACAAATAGTCATTCTCTCCGTCCACTTCTCCTCCACCACCTCCTCCCGTCTCTCGTTCTCCCATTTACCGTTACTGCCCATCTATCAGAGGAGTGGATGAATAAATATCCATACATTAGGCTGCTTGGCGGCAGCAAAGGTGGAGCCATTGGAATCATAATGGGGGCCAGCTCGGGGTGTGATGGAGAGGAATGAGGAGAGAGAATAGAGGGCAAAGCTGCGAGATGTGTGTCTGATACCACGGCATGCTCCCAAAATGGAAGCGTATTCTGAACTGCTTTTGGTGGGGAAAAGCCAGGAGAGGGACGCCATTCTCCAGTGAGGCGCTGTTGTGTGCTCCACTGGCTTGACAAGGTATCAGGGAACCTTTGTGACTGATTAATGAACTGAATGCCAAAAAGAGGAGAGGAGCGTTGTCCCACACGCCTGATGCATCTAAACAATTTAGAAAACTAGTGATGGCACCCCGTCATTCAGCAAAGCGCCTCCTCAGGGATGGATGTCAATGGGTTCTGTCCAACGCTTGTGTGATGGATTTTGCCAATTTTTGGTCACCTTTAATTCCGCTCCATAAATAAATCTGTCCAACGCACCAACGTTAGCACGTGAACATGCTAATGCTAACAATGAGCTCAAAGCTCGGTGCAGAAGGCTGTGCCAGGATACGGCGGAGGTGTCCTAAACAACTCCATCACCAAATGAACGAGGGTTAAGGTTTGGTTCGGCAGCTGGTTGAGATCATGATTATTGTACAGACAAACCAGGTATGTGGAGGGGTGCCGGGCAAAGTCAGCCAGGCACGTACAGCCGACTTCACTGGCCCTGAAAAATGATAATGCTTTCACCATTCCTCCGTATGTTCCCGACTCTGGCGTGCCATGATTGAACCGGTTCCGTCTCCAGTAGGCGTCGGCACTGATGAGCCACTCACATGTATCTGAGCTCGGACTCCCTCCTGACCAGGACGTCCCTGATCCTGTCGATCTTAAAAAGCTCCCCCTCGATGTCGTCCGCGGTGATGGTGGAATCCGCCATGGACACCACGTCGTCCTCTGAGGGAGAGAGGGAGAGAGGGAGAGAGAGAGAGAGAGAGAAAGAGAAGGACAGCTTTTGGTCTTGCTGAACGTTGGACTAATATGCCCCATATCTGATGTGAAAACATGAGAGTGCATTTTGATTATTTTCTTCATCAAAGGGGAGGTGACCGTGACAAATACTACGCAGAGATAGGCGGGCACACTCAGAGGCTTTTTTTCAAAATGAAAAAATCCAATTTGGCACCTCGGAACAACAACTGCCAATGAATATGCATTTTAAACTGAATAAACAGATGCAGCAGATGATCTGAAATTGACACTTGAAAAGGAGCAGAGCATCACACTCAAATTACCAATGCGTTAGTTCTTCTTCTTCTAGTTACTTCTTCTGTGGCTACATCTTTATGATATGCACTACATGGGCATGGCAGGTGTGTTAAACGTCATAATAATAAATGTATTGCAGATAACAGTTGTCTCAAGTAGTTCTGCTTTAATAAAGCTTTTAAAGCATCATATACTGCACAGAGGACGCTCTGAATGTTCGGTGAACGCTGAGGTCAAACACAATCCGTCACTCCAAAACACCAACTCCCCGTGCATCCTTCTAACTGCGCCCTTTCAAATAACACAGATGTTTCATTAAGAAAACAAGGTGCTCTAAAATAAAGCAAACAACGTCAAAGTTGCTGAACATATCGAAGCCACCGTTTTACAACAGTGCGTGGGCTCGCTCCGACCGGCTTCGTAAAACACTTTTTAATAAATCTGAATCTGAACGGACATCAAAGTGTTTCGTACAGTGTGGCTTCTAAACACTGTGCGCAGCAGCAGCTGCACTATAATTAAATCCACCAGCATATAAAACACATGCAATACCAACATCACATTTAGTTTACCCTGAGATCCAAGTATGGTTGACCTCCTTGAAGGTAGATGTAGTGGCAGTCGCGACTTTATTATTGAAGAATATCACCGCTTCCTGTTATCGAATTGTTCCATTTATGGCGCTGTATTGGATAACTGTCACCTCCCTGTGGAGAGCTGCACAACATGGGGGCCAAGACGAACACAATCAGGGTGATACCAATGCCACCACTGACAGACAGTCCCCGGCTTTCTCACACACACCACACACACGCACGCACACACACACACGCACACACGCACACACGCACACACACACACACACACACACACACACACACACACACACACACACACACACACACACACACACACACACACACACACACACCATTACTAAGTAGCACTCTAGTATGTAATGTTTCTATTCTAGCCACATTAGGCCTCGGGGAAGGCCGGGCTCACTGTGGGTTACAAGAGCTACGAAGACACGTCCTCTGCACCAGCATGAAAGGAAGCCGAATGAAAGTGTATCCTAATAACTCAGACTGGGGCTTTGTGACTTCAGGTATGTAGTGAAATGGAAAGCATTAACCACGCTCGCTGATAATTGCCGGGTTACATGGATTCGTATCCCTGCTGGCATTAAAGCTGTTTGAGGGCACGCAACTGCAGTCTTTGTGTGACAGAAGAAAAAGAAAAAAGGGTTCCTGAAGTACGGACACACATCTTCACACAAGCACTCTGTACTCTGTTACTATGACAAATCTGGCTGACGTCAACGTGGCGTCAACACAACCTTGACATCTCAGAGGAGAAAGCACTGAGTGAAGTGCTGCAGCGAGTTTTAAACTGTTAATGAGATTAGAACTGTAAAAAGACAAACGTGGAGCGGTCTACACCTTCTCAGAGGTGTCGGTGTGATAATGAGAGTGAATTAAAATACACTGCTGTATGAAGTCGCAAATCCACCTCATTTCTAAAGATGTAATGTAAGAATGTGTTTCTCGCTAAAAGATAAGAAAACTGAAATTTCATTCACTTTCTATTAGAGAGACAAAATATAAATTTCCGGGCTTTTTTTTGGAGCGGTCATGAATAAGCATTTTATAGCTTCTTTCAAAATTTAAAAGGAATATTTATTTACTTTACTGCAGAGAGATAATGTTACATGAGAAGATCAAAACCACTCCCAGGTATGTACCCTAACTATGGAGTGTTTGCCATAAGGCAATTAACTTTAGCTTAGCATAAAGACCAGAGGTGGAAACAGCTAGCCTGAGAAATGCTGCAAAAGTTCCCTCTTGGATGCCCCTATAGGTGCCTTTTATACGGAGAAAACTTGATGAAGTGCCCTCTAAGGTTCCTTTCCAGTGGAGAAAATGTGATGCAGTGACTTTAAGGGAGCCCTTCCACGAGAGAAAATGTCATGAATTGCCCTGGGTGTCCTTCAAGTCCAGTAAATGGAAGGAAGTGCCCTCTAAGGTTTCCTTAAAGTAGAGAAAATGAGAGGGTGCTATTTCAGTGGAGACAATGAGATGAAGCGCCTTCACGGGTGTCCTTTCGATGGAGAAAATTAGATGAAGCACCTTCTAAGGTGCCCTTTCAATGGAGAAAATGAGATGAAGCACCTTCTAGGGTGCCCTTTCAATGGCGAAAATGAGATGAAGCACCTTCTAGGGTGCCCTTTCAATGGAGAAAATGAGATGAAGCTCCTTCACGGGTATCCTTTCAGTGGAGAAAATGATATGAAGCGCCTTCTAGGGTGCCCTTTCAATGGAGAAAATGAGATGAAGCTCCTTCGCGGGTGCCCTTTCAATGGAGAAAATGATATTAAGCGCCTTCTAGGGTGCCCTTTCAATGGAGAAAATGAGATGAAGCGCCTTCTAGGGTGCCCTTTCAATGGAGAAAATGAGATGAAGCACCTTCTAGGGTGCCCTTTCAATGGAGAAAATGAGATGAAGCACCTTCTAGGGTGCCCTTTTAATGGAGAAAATGAGATGAAGCTCCTTCTAGGGTGCCCTTTCAGTGGAGAAAATGAGATGAAGCTCCTTCTAGGGTGCCCTTTCAGTGGAGAAAGCGTGATGACGTACCCTCCAAGGTGGCCTTAAAATTGAGAAGGCTCAATGCAGTATCATACAGTATGTCTGTCAGGCATAGGTGTGACACATATATATTAATGTAATCACTGTGTGTGTGTGTGTGTGTGTGTGTGAGAGTGAGAAAGTGACAGTAAAAGAAAGACAGACACTCACTCATTCTTTGTATACTCGTCTCACGTTGCTAACTGTATTCATACCGTACACTCATTGTATACATTATAGATGCTGCAACACCTGTAACATCTGATTCATGACACAGAAGAAACACTGGAAGTGCTTAATCTGCCACGTCGTCCCATCTCAGGAATTGCGAGCAGAGATGCAATATTGTTCATTCAGCACAAAAATGCGTAGAAGCCTCACTGACAGAGACCGGAGATTCCCCCTCGTGGACCGGGAGCTGGGAGATGCTGTTCATAGCGTTCTACATGGTTAGAGACAACATGTTGTGCTCCTCTGTCCTCATCCTTCTAGACCTTTCCGCTGCCTTTGACACAGTGAACCACCAGATCCTCATGTCCTCCCTCCAGGACCTGGGTATCTCAGGCACCGCGTTCTCACTCTTCTCATCCTACCTCACCGACCGCTCTTACCGGGTAACCTGGAGAGGATCTGTGTCTGAGCCTTGTCCTCTGACTACCGGGGTCCCTCAAGGTTCAGTCCTTGGTCCTCTTCTCTTCTCTCTGTACACCAACTCTCTTGGCTCTGTCATTCGCTCGCATGGCTTCACCTACCACAGCTATGCTGACGACACCCAATTGATCCTCTTGTTTCCCCAATATGAAACACGGGTAGCAGCACGAATCTCTGCCTGTCTGACCGACATCTCTCAGTGGATGTCCGCTCACCACCTGAAAATTAACCCGGACAAGACTGAACTTCTCCTCCTTCCAGGAAAAGGCTCTCCCACCCACGACCTATCTATTAACTTCAACAACTCAGTGCTGGTTCCGACTCTGACTGCCAGGAACCTCGGAGTGACGCTCGACAGTCAACTCTCCCTGACTTCCAACATTACCGCAATAACACGCTCCTGTAGGTACATGCTGTACAACATCAGGAGAATACGACCCCTTCTCACTCAGAAGGCGGCACAGGTTCTGGTCCAGGCTCTGGTCATCTCACGGCTAGACTATTGCAACTCCCTCTTGGCAGGTCTACCTGCTAATGCCATTCGACCTCTACAGCTCATCCAGAATGCAGCTGCTCAACTGGTTTTCAACCTCCCGAAATTTACCCACACTACTCCGCTCCTCCGGTAAGCTTCACTGGTTACCGGTGGCCGCCCGCATCCGCTTCAAAACATTGGTACTTGCGTACCGTGCTGCTAACAGATCGGGTCCGGTCTACATCCAGGACATGGTCAAACCGTACACCCCAGTCCGTTCACTTCGCTCGGCTTCTGCCAATCGGCTTGTAGCTCCTTCACTTCGAGCTAAACACTCAACAAAATCCCGACTGTTTGCTGTGCTGGCTCCTCATTGGTGGAACGAGCTCCCCATTGACATCAGGACAGCAGAAAGTCTCTACATCTTCCGTCGCAAACTAAAAACACATCTTTTTCGACTATACCTTGAATAGGGAAGGTAGAGCCGTAGTAGCACTTAAATGTCCCTTACCGATAGCACTTTGTTGTTTAGAACTTTAGTAGCACTTAAATGTCCCTTACCGATAGCACTCTGTAGTTTAACGTTATTGAAGAAATTGTACTTGCTTGATTCTTGTTGTTCTAAGTTTGGACTCATGGTTTAATGCACTTATTGTAAGTCGCTTTGGATAAAAGCGTCAGCTAAATGACATGTAATGTAATGTAATGTTCTGCAGAGGCTCTGGAGGGCCGGTCATTCTGCCGCTGAGCAGTTATGACTCATCGCTAGACCTCCCGTACTCTTCCTCACTGCCTCTCTCGCAGTTCTCACATCCCTTTGCTTCTCCTCATTTCACCCAATACCTGGCGAACCCTGCCCCCCTCTCTTTATCCAAACCCCTGAAGATGTGAATTACACTCATGAGCTCGGTTTACAGTCTTTGCTACATGCCTCTTCTTTTACACTGACACAGATTGCTTTACACCCTAACACCCTACGGATATATGGATCAGCCAGATTGGAGACCAAGAGGCGAAAGTGGAGGAAAGAGGAGGAGGGACGATAAGGAAGTAGTGGACCACACATAGGACGGATAGGATGAGTGAGAGGAAGAAAGAAAAAAACGATAGAAGACTTCACTTCCCTTCTCACATTCACGAATGGCACGTCAGTATGAGAAAAAACCTTGACAACATGATAACATCATAAGCATCATGAATATAGAGTAGGAAATCAACGACCATCAAAAGAATGTCAAAGCTTTGGTTGTGGAGATTTGCTGCTTTTCTCCGATTTAAATGTCTTTTCTTCGAGGGGGTTTGAACTATTGGTTGAACACAAATGGACATCCGAAGACATCACCTTGGGCTGGGACATTAGGATATTCCAAGCAATTCTTTGAGAAACATGATGCCCTTTAGACAATCAAATCCCAATATAGCTTCAGGCTTTTGAGGAAACATTTCTACTCTGATAAAGAGTTCCAGTGACTTCTGACCTCGTCGTCTATTGGACGCTGAGATTCAGCCGAGTTCCCAATGAGGGTCATTATTTATCATCTGAGGGAGCAGGTTCCTGAGTAATGGGCCCTCCCCTTTCTCTTATACAAATAAGAACACACACACACACACCTACACACACACGCACACACACACACAATAAACACCTGTGGATTCTTGACATTTGCTCCTGCCTGTACTACATTGATCTGTTCCATCAACTACAAAAATAACTCAGATATAAAAGACAAAAACAACTGTAATCCCTTTGGTGGGACAATACTGTAAAGAACACAAACCTATGAAGCCTTACAGGAATATTGAGGGGATGCTACAGACGATTGTATATTATATATATATGATATATATGAGATTACTAAAGTAATTTCACTGTACAATATATATATATATATATATATATATATACACACACACACTCACATACATAGGTGTGTGTGCGTGTATATACAATATATATATATATATATATATATATATATATATATATATATATATATATATATATATATATATATATATATATATATATATATATATACACATACATACACACACGTATGTATGTATGTATGCATATGTGAGTTTGTGTGTGTGTGTGTGTGTGTGTCTACCTGGTTTGTTGGTGCCTCTGCTCCATTCAGTGCGCTCCAGTGAACCGTACTGATGAGAAGATCCCTGCTTCTCCTCCATTAGTCCTGCAGCTGCTCTTCTCCTCGGATTTCTCCACGCTTCCAGTTGCAGACCGTCACCGGGAAACGGGGGGGGGGGTCTTGCTACTGGGGAGGGTCTTGCTGCGGCGGCTCGTTGCTGTGTTTCATTGACTCATCGGCCAGACGCCAACCTGTAGAGGTGGAGAGCGCGAGATGCTCCAGCTCACCAGCTGTCGGCATGTGTCGGTGGGTGTGTGTGCAGCGCACGGGACCGTCCCCGTGTCAACCTGTGCTCAAGCTGGGCAGATGGCAGCTAAATAGCGCCATCTGGTGGGCAGAAACTTCAGTTCGTCAAAACTATTCACATCCACTTCCTCTTGTCGCCGTTTATTCAAACACAAAGCACTGAGATTTACCACATTTATTATAAAACACCAACAATGTTTTACAAAGCTAAGTCATGTATTTACACAATTACATTTTGATTTTTAATGCCGTCCTCAAAAAAAATTATGTGCAAAATGTATCATCAATTTCATGATTTTTACCCTGCCGGGCTAGCAGAGAGACAGAGACACACACACACACACACACACACACACACAGACACACACACACACACACACACATACATACATACATACATACACACACACACACACACACACACACACACACACGATTTTAAGTTGTGTGCTCAATAATACATCACATCCAGTTTAAGAGGCGGTTGACCTTTACTGCCTGAGATCATACCCAAGGGAGGGGAGGGGGGCGGCATCAAAAACACTTTCTTGGGTATGTAGTCTAATAATTCTGTGACAAAAACAATGTCTTGATCTTTTCCATATTTACGCCGCGTATACTAATGACGCAATAACGCATGTAATCATATTACATGCCCTACACACCATTGCTCCCTTAAAAAAGGATACAAAACCTGGAGCTATAGTGCAAATTAGATTCAGTTTAGGACATTTACGCATCACCGAACACACGCACGACACGGCAGTGAGTGGATGGAGGTCAGAGGTCACATGATTAGTGATCCAATTATCAGTAGTCCTGAATTCTTAAATGTATACCTTTATCTTACTGCCGGTCCCTCTAGTGTTACAGGCAGTATTGTTCTTTGGCAATCCACACTGTGTAGATTTACAGAAAATATATAATATATATAACAGTAGTAGAAACACTGTTCGGAGTCCAACAATAACCCCGCTGTGTGATGCAACTTTGTTTCCGTTACTGTCAAAAGAAACTTCTTCCATCAACTACAAGAGGTAACACTAGTATGCATGTGTTGCTTTGATTCATAGTCTTTTTTCGTTCATGCCAGTCAAACCCGGCGGAGGGAACCGATTGGTTGTTTCCAGGAGCAGCTCAGTGCGCCTCGAAGGCCTTCTGTCCGTCCGCGTGGCAGACTGTCAAAGCACAGCGCTGACGGTGCTAATTCTCAAGTTTCTCTGCAGGGCCGCTGCGCCACGTCAGGTGATGATGCCGGCGAATGTGTTGATGGGTAGCGGGAGTCCTTTGTTCATGTATTTGCTCAGTCCGGCGTCTTTGTCCTCTCCCAACTTGAATTTGGAACGAATGGTTTTCTGGACGCAGTATCCGGGATCGAGACACGGGGAGATCTCGATGCTGCAACACAAACAGGTTGAAGACGGAGACATCAGTGCACAGAAACTGGGTCCACAGGGAGAAAGGGGTGCATATCCAGGTGTGGAACAAACTAGACCCTGACAGAGCAATTTAATATCCACACCGTAGGGTTCCACTTAAAAAAAGAAGAATAAGAGATCTCTTTGTTCTGATAGTGCTCTTTGTCAGCAACGTTGGCAATCAATAATAATGTTTCTAGCCTACACCAGACCTTTTTATGGCGTTTACTGGGCTAGACTCTCGTACCTCTGCACATCTGTGTAGCTCCTGCGACAATCTCTGTCCAGCGTCACAGTGAACGGGCGACTCTCCAACGTGCGAATCTTAATGTTGTTGGACCGAATCTTTGAGTCCTGGGAATTTCAAAGTAAAAAGGTGGTGAGAGGACTTATCGTCGAATAGATCGCGTACATTCTGTGAGTTGTTTTAACATAAGCCGTCTACGTGAGGCTTATCCACGTATCGCCTCGACTCACCACAGCGCTGTTTTTGCTTTTTGTTGGAGATTCATTCAGTGTCATGGTCAAACAGTTCAGATCTATGGCAGAGAAAATAGGGAGCAGAAGAAGAAGACAAAGTCATGATATATATTTAGAATTTTTTTAAATTATTTTTTAAATTTAAAGCATACAGTGGGGTCTGAGTATTGAATGCTGCATGTGTAATAATAATAATAATAATAATAATAATAATAATACTGAACCTTCTGCCTCATTGGAGGGAATAGCAGAGATCTGAGCACCTGACATCCTGACCGACATTCCTTTGTCAAAGTCTCGGCCACTCAATGTCACCTGGACACACACACACACGCACACACACACACACACACACACACACACACGCACGCACGCACACACACACACACACACACACAAAGCATGCAAGTTTCAAGACTTTTGCATTCACACATCGCACACAAACAACACGATACACAACGCCATATTTCGGAGCAGTTCTTCCAGTAATTGATGAGGCATGTGGCAGTAATCTAATAAGGAAACCAGAAAGGTGAGACTGAGTGCAGGTCTCCGCCAGGTGAGTCTGCAATGGCTGCTGCTGCTTGAGCTCCATTTCACGGGTGCAAACGCAACTCCGAGCGTTTATTCTTTTAGGCGTCATGTCTATTCTTTGCTTTTTTTATGTGCATTTATGAACTTGAGGTTGATGCCCAGTAAAAAGGCCCAACGTAACTTTGTCTGCGGCGATGCAATCAGCTGTGTGTGTCGTTCAGTTTCCCCCAAACACAAGACAGTCTACAGTTTGTCCTCCCCACTCCCACTGTGTCTCGTAGCGTTGTGAGCGAGGAGTCAGTGGCGGTATAAAACAGACAATAAAAAGGTTGTTTCGAGAAAGTGTGAGTCACGGCAACCACAACATACAATGCGGTTTGTTCTTGGCCGTGGACAGACACGGAGGAGCACACTCAAAACGAACATACCTTTCTGTAATTCAAGGAGACAACCGCCCCGCACACCTCTCCCAAACTCTTCTTCTGCTTATCTGTTTGAGAGACAGGCATGTTGTTGAACATGGTTGTGTACAAATATATATGGACAGGCAGGTTTGTACAAAAAACGAAAGACGACATTGGTAAAAAATGATGTTCACGTTCACCCAGTTCACCTCTAGGTGACGCTGAGATCAGTCTGAACTCCGGCAACTCCATTTCCAGATGGGTGAGAAACACGTCTTCCACGGGAACCTTTTTCATGTTGGTGAAAGTGATCTAATAGAGGAAAAAAACAACTCAACGACATTTGAAAAATGTGAATCACATAACCTATTGTTAAGAAGCTCAGTCGATGCTTCCGGTTGGGGAGAGCACACTGTGCTTGTAGCCCTCACACACACACACACACACACACATAAATGGCACATAAACTATATCATACATACCTTAACAAAGTAGATGGTGAAGTAGACAGGCTGCTGGCCGGTCCGAACGTAGTAGGAAATGACATCGGGCACAAAGGGCTCCTTTGGCCTCGCCGGGTTCATCTGTTGCTAGAGAAGACAAAAGTCATGAAACATTAATCTTCCCGTCTGCACTCTGTTGTAACCACAAACTCATTTGGGTCACATGACGTGAACACTGACTCACGAAAAGGTGACAGACTCCGTAAAGCAAGAGAACGTATATCACATGACTTCAAAACACAATGTGCACATCAAACTTTTAAAAATGCACCCTGTGATGATTAGCTGAGTAAATTGCTGGTTGTTTTTTTTGCTAGTTTAAAAAAAACAAACATATTTTCAGATCTTACTTTGTGTGAATTATTGTTATTTATAGAACAGTGGGAAGACCAGGCAATTGAGCCTGTTTTAGTTTAGTGAAAGAGAGAAACTTCAATTCAGGAGCTGCAAGGCGGACAAAGTATGAGCATAACAGAGGAAGGTCAACACGAGAACAAAACAAGCATTTCCAGAAATCATCTCTTCATTCTTAAACTATTTATATATTATTACATCTTTCACAGTAGCTGTGTTTCGATGAAATCGCCGTAAAAGATGTTATGCAGAATCCGGTGTTTTCAACAGCTGCCACTTCATGTTTGACTGAAACATGTACGTCATTCAGACGAGTCAAGCTAGTGGAGGGGAGAAAATATGCAAGTATCCAAACTGCAGAGAATTCTTCTTTCTCACAAGTCCCCCAAACACAAACAAAGGATGTATTGAACATAGGGCTGCTGTGTAAAAGTGTATTGTACCATCTTCGCCAGTTTGGGGATCATGCTGCCTAAACTCTTGATGTTGGAGTTGTACCACGGGTCCACCATGCTCAAGTAGGAACCAAGAGTGCAGAGATTTTCCTTGGATTGATCAAGGTTTTCCTAGAAAGGAAGGAACATGAAAGAGAGAACCAAAAATACATCAAATTAACAGCAGTGAGCCTGGGGGTTTCTTACTGGAGTGTTTTCACTCCTTCTGGTTCTTCTTTGACAAATTTTTCGTAGATTTCACACAGGAAAAAAAAAAATTCTCTACATCTATATATCTATATTTATATATACACACACACACACACATATATATATATATTCACATATATATATATATATATATATATATATATATATATATATATATATATATATTCACATATATTATATATGTGTATATATACACATTATATATATATATATATGCTTATATATATATATATATATATATATTTTTTTTTTCGGAAACAAATGTATTTATTTTGCACATCTATCCATCCCAAAATCTCGTCACATCATTGCTAGGCATCGTTTCACGTCCCTACAGCATTACTGTGTGATCAGCCGTTGTGACGTTACGAAGGAGGCCATTTGTTTTGTTATCTCTAGAGGTGCCCTGACTCTCACGCAACAACAAACCGATGGTGCGTGGACAAGGGGAAGTGGCCTCACCTTGATCGAGGAGATGGGAGCTGTTGCCTGGCAAACAGGGATGTAGTAAAACTGGAGGTTTACTTTCATTGTGAGAAAACGCCTCCGTGCTTCCCTTTTCCTGCAAAGAGCACATGACATGTATTCGTGTCACGTTATCAAGCGAACACATCGCTGCGTAGGGTGATGAGTAACGACAATATAGGGGGACTAATAATGGAAAACCACATTTTCACTTTCTGCAACTAAAAGCTGAAAACTCGCCCGCCTCGCAATCACTTTCTGAAAGGTAACGTTGTGGGGAAAAAATAAATGATAACGTGCAGATCTCAGAAAATGATACAAAACAACTACAGTACGGTGTAATAAAGTTATATAAAATAAATAAATCTCAGCTCAGTCAGACACAATAATCCAGCTGTTTTTGAAAGAAGCTTCGTGGTCCATCACCTGAAGCAGAAGTAGGCCTTGGCCAGGCGACCCAGCACCCTGTCGTCTCCCATGGCGACTATCCTGGCAGTAAAGTGTCTCTGCTGCTTGAAAAAGGGGTTCTGCATCGCGCTGCTTCCTGCCCGCCTCTGTAGAGTCGCCCCTCCCCTCCCTCCCCTCCCTCCTCCTCCTCCTGCTCCTCCTGCTCCTGCTCCTCCTCCTCCTCCTCCTCCTCCGCCGAGGCTCGTGTCTTGCTCCAGGGTGTCCTGCATCAGCACCATGCTGTCCTTCACCGACGGTTTCATCTTCATGCCCCCGCGCCGGGACAACCTGCCCGACTCTTGCTCGCTGGGGAAACGGAGAAGGTTGTTTCTGCTATAGTCAAAGACCTAATCATTTTAGAATGACGTGAGGCTCGGCAACGCCTCGACGGATCCCATGACGTTCTGGAGCTCAGTTAAAGACGCTTAAATCTTTGCGCAAGAAATCAAGTGACCTACAGTAAATGACTACAGAGATTGCAAATGAGGTAAAATACACAAAACGGGCAGCGGGCATCATCGATCCTAACGTAAACTAAGCGGTACTCGATTTACCTTTTGCCCTGTTCCCATGATGCACTCATGCCGGCAGAGTCCAGAGATGACGACAGGGAGGCATCGGCGCCGTGGGGGAGGTCTCTTTCGATACCGCTGTCGTTGGACATGACGGAGTAGCGAGTCATGTCGGACGGCGTCATGTCGGACGGCGTCATGTCGGACGGCGTCATGTCGGACGGCGTCAGGTCGGACGGCGTCAGGTCGGACGGCGTCATGTCGGATGGCGACTCACCCAGCTCCAAGTCGTCCTGCTCCTGGCTGAGGGAGAACTGGTCCAACAGGGAGCTGGATCGAAACCACCTGGCCAGCACTCGCCCTGTCGACACATCAGCGCTCGTCAGTGGCGCGTAATCCAGAGGTCGCCACAAACCACAGCACAGATTACGTCTCTCTCTCTCTCTCTCTCTCTCTCTGTGTGTGCGTGTGCGTGCGTGTGCGTGTGCGTGTGCGTGTGCGTGTGTGTGTGTGTGTGTGTGTGTGTCAGTTCAGCAGTCATAATGCTTCTGGACTGGAACACAAGCACATGCCCTGCTTCACATGCAGACTTTACTTTTCTGTGTAACCCTTTTTGTTCTGGAGCTGCAGGACACACACACATACACACACACACACACACACACACACGCCTGCTCTTCCTCAGGGAAAGAACTCATCCGTGCACATGGAAGGAGGCTCTGGGTGTTTCAGATGTCTGCGCTGCTCCCATCTGATGATTCTATTCACACAGTGTGCCCACATTTGGCCAGCGCCTGCCTTGTGATGTTTGTTTTTTTTTTACATTTTTTTAAAAGGTTTTAAAACCACATGTAGATATCAGAGCTCCCACTGATTATGGCGGTTTACACCTTCACCGTGCGACATAAAGACCATACTGTAAACGTGCACATGTCCCGGTCACACTCAGTTTCACAGTCATTGATTGAATTCAAATCCGTTCGGGTTTAATCAGTTTGGCACATCAAGCGAGTCCAGCTCTGATAAGCCATTTTTTTAAAGACGGTGGGCCTCCTCTCAAAACTTGATGTTTGTACTTTAAAAAGGCCTCACACTTCTACTATAGTCATTTGCGACATATTTCAGAATGATTTTCAAAAGCTCTGTGAGGCCAAACTGGAATGAATCCTCCATCTCGTGAGGCTGCTGTTGGTGAATACACTTTCATTATCAAAAGGGATTTCTACCTGTATGATTTCCCATTTATTTCTGGTTCCCTAATCCAGTTGAGTTTTGAGGAGATGAATCCAGTTTCAGCCTAATTCGGTTGAGCCGACTAACTTCCTAGACCCCCTCACAGGTTCCAGTTACACTCACAGATATCCAGCTCCTCTGTCCACATGTGGAAGCTCATCTCTGGGTTCGGAAGAGGGGAGTCGCACAGTCGTCCACTGGACAATGGCTCTGCAACACACACACACACACGAATGGAGGAAGAGCAATAGGAAGAGACCAAGACTGTCACAATGACACTCAAAACAAAAACACCCCCCCCAACCCCCACAACATCCTGTCTGTGAACACTGCTGTCCACCACCTCCCAGCTGGGGTGAGGGGGGAGCAGGTTCATCGGATGGGTCGCTGACATGATACGAGTGGATGTCACGGAAATAGATATCCGGAATATAAAAAATATAATACAGTCGACCGACTCGACTGATTTGGCCGTGCAGGAAGCCGCTAAATGGAGAGGCATGGTCACATGTTTGATCTCAGTGACAGCCAGTGTGTCGAGGACATAGAAAACATGTCCATCACAATGTGCAATGTGTGCTTGAACAGGACACTGAAGCAGTTTGACTTAAATACGAATATCGAAATAAGCAAAAAAAGGCCGAAAGCTCTTATAATAAATGTAAAAATAGAAATAGTGCTGGAAGGCATCTGAAAAGAAGAGGAGGGAGATTTTATGCCATAATCATCCTCAGTAAATCTGACTTGATAGCAGATCAAATGAATACAAAGTCTGAGACACCTCACTGTGTGGTATACAGAGACGGCAGAATTTGGGCTCTCATGCTGGAAACTTTATCTACAAAAATGTCTCACATCGCTGAACGTAAGAGATTTCATTGGAATCGTGGATTTTGATCTTTACCTTTCTTTTTTTACAGAGCTCCTTGAAAAGCTTTTTTTCTATTTCTTTCTTTTTATTGCATTAAAGTTAAACCATAATTTGGACGTTTTGCATTTCTTTTGGTGGATCACGCTGCTGAGAAGCCCGAAAGGTCACTAAAGGGACAGCAACAAGGCCGGAAACATGCATGTTGATCGTCCGCAGATTGACTCAAAGCCAGAAGTAATAATTAGGCCAAGCTGATGCCGGTGTTGGTAACAGCCAGTCGGTCATTCTGGTTGTGGATGTGAAGGTACAGGTCTCCTCATAGCAAAACCTGCTCATAGAAGTGATGGACAGAACGTGGCCTTTTGACGTTGGCAGGACGATATGATTGAGTTGAGTTTATACACAAACACCAGCTCAATCAGGGCAGTGAGTTCTGTTGTAAAAGTAAACACAATGACGCCCCGAGGCCTACTTCCATGGTGATTGATGGAGCAGGATGGATATTCTTCGTTCCAGATCGGCTGGCTGGCTGCTGTGGTTCAGCGAAATGGTGACGTGGCGCGTGTCGTGCTCCCCGATGACACCTGTGACTGTACGGTATGCCAGGGGTCAGCAAAGTAGAGGTAATGTAATGTAGAGGTAATTCCCTCTCCAATTAATTTGGACACGTTTCACTCTTTAAAAACAACTGCCAGTCTTTACAACCTTCTTAAAATACATGAGCAAGTGAGAGCTCCCGGGGGACAACTACATTTTTCCAGCAACGCTGATTTGTGAGACGTGACGCCGTTTGTGATCTGTGCCGAAGCGGCAGACTGCAAACCAATGAGGATAGGACTGATGTGCAATATAAACACAAATAATGAGTATTTCTGTATCAGGTAAGTTGCTAGAACGTCATCCAACACGGCCACAGCCTCGTCTCTTGCTGCTTCCCTTCTTTCCCATTTGACTCGCGGTCCGTGTGGTTTTTCTTCCTTCATTGATGCTTGCCTACACCAATAAGTTGCGGTACGCCTCAGACGGCGAAGCTGTGTGTGTCCCGCTTCGGGGAGCTCCTACCTGAGTCTGCGTCCGGGACGATCTTGCTGTACAGCCGCTGAAGACGGCTCCTCAGCGCTCCCCCCTCCCCTCTGCTGCCCTCCTCCGCGCTCTGCTCCAGAGCCGCCAACACTTCATGAAAGTGCGACTCGACATCTTGACCCATGTCCTGTCCCGAAACACACAAACACATGCGCGGGTGAACTCACATGCACACACAGGAAGAAAACACACACACACACACACACACACACACACACACAGAGTCTGTATTAATAGCAAAGAGATGAGGGGTCAGTGGTGCGCTTGTTTGTGTGCGTTTCTGCCCTTGTGTGCGTCCTGCCGAGGTGTTACTTTAGGATCGGTGCCAGGAGACACTTCCACCAACAGACCTTCATTCAGGATGTTTTACACAGCACGTATTTGAGGCAGGGACTCTCAAACTATTTTTAATCCAGGAGAAGAAGAAAAAAAAAACTGAAAAAGTTACTGCCATCACCAAAAATGTCGCCCGACTGCATTCTGCTGACGCTCCTCTCAACTTTAGTCACTCTGGTCGGAACTTGTACAGAAGTGAGCACAAAGGGTCATTCACTCCCTCCTGAACGGCAGTCGTCAGCAAATGCAATTGTGCATTCACGTGGAGAAAAAGAAACTGCTAAAAACATAAAGAGATGTTGTGAAATAGACTGGACAACCAGATTTAATGACAATCTTTCACAGATCAACTGGAGACTAAAGAGGAGAGAAGCAGCATGTCATGCATAACATTACTTTCTTACTGTAGAGCTGCATTGTTATTATAATTAACAATATAAGTAAATAATGTCTGCCAGGTTGAGGAAACTGTATATCTGCTTCTCTTACTGACCGAGTAGGAGGTTCTCCGCCTCTCTCTTTTCCTCTATGTGTATGTGTGTGAGGGTGCATATGTGTGCAATATGTGTGAAAGAGATTGATATGGTTCGCCAATGCTACCCACTGAAGCTCCAAAGCCCCGGGACAGCCCTGACTTATACACATAATAAGTGTCAGGAGTGGTTGATGCTCGTTGCTTGCATGGTCGACTTGCTTCTTCAGATGTATTCAGAAAGGGATTTTGGTTTATAATAGGATGAAATGAAGTTTCCTAGAGGGGGACTGCCATGTCAGAAGATTTAGTGAAGAAGTCAGTCATGTCCAGGTTACTAGCAAAAAAACATATTTTTCATTCAGCACATTTATTAGAGCAACACTTACAAAAGCGTTCCTAGTCAAGTCACACTGGAAGAGGATGATTAAGTGAATTCTGAGTCAGGCTGCAACTAGATAAGAGAAAAGGAAAAGCATGCGGAAAGCGTTCCCGTTTACTCTGCACACCGAGTATCGGTACGAGGACGGGGTTATTAGAGAGCCAAACTCAAAATAAGGAAATAGACAGAGAAATGTGGCAGCGACACCCTGAGCTGGAAGGAGAAGGCAGTGACACACCCGAACAGCTCGGTGCGGTTCCCACTGACCTTCAGCGCTCGAGCCAGTTTGGGCCCGTGGCACTGCTCCGCTCCTAAAGCAGCCTGTATGGAGTGTTGGACCACACGGCACATGTGATCGAGGGGACTCGGAGATCCATCTGCAGCTGAGGCGGACGTCTCAATATCACCCGACAGGACTTTTCCCAAAGAGCCAGAGAAGACTTCAGGGTCGGCCAGGACGAAGACCCTGCAGGGGGTTTACACAACGGCGGTTTGACTACATGCGGCAGTACGAGGAAATAGAACAAGCCTTGGCAACTCTCTAATGCCCCGAGGCTTCTTCTGATAAATTGTTTTCTGTATTCATGACTCACCTCTCCTGAAAGGGATAGTGCTCATTTTTTAGTCTCTGCTCGGCTGTGACCATCCTCTGGTACATCAGACCTGTGGATCAAAATGGAAATTTAACAGCAGTGTGTGGTTGCAAATCCTCCTGTGGATAAACGGACACGTGCTTGATAAATGATCAGTTCATTAAACATCACAGTACAGTAAGATCTGGCATCTGCTCATCTGCCCTTACTGGCTGCTAAAGTCTGCGGTGTACGCTGGTCTCAGTCAATTAATTCCCGTCTTTATTAAAAAGCATGTGTGATAATTCATATTTTGATTGACCCATCTGAGGCATTGGTTTGTTTGAAGTGACAGCGTGCAATTATGGTCAAATGCGTCATCTTTGAACTAGAATATGATTTCCTTTGTCCATCACCAGCAATAAAGGCAGATGTAATAGAGCAGCATATAAATGTGTCAAAAATAATTACCAGTTACTTATATATAGTTGTCGACCGTGTTTGATGACAAGATTAGCTCCTCTGGCAGGAAGAAAGAAACAAACCAATCGCCTCCCGTTTTAAAATTGGACTGAAACGTCGAGCAGAGCGTTGGATATTACCTGGAACGGAGCGTTCAGTTTTGATCCGCCTCGTGTAGCTGAGGCCCACGGTGCAGTAGGGATGGGGGTAGATCAGGAGTCTCTTACAGAAGTCGTAAACCCGCTTGTACAGTTCATCTGGAATGTATGCTGTCTGGAATATCAACACAAAACACACGATCATTACAACTAATGCCGGAAAGAAAGAAAAAGAATGTTGGGATTTTTACAGGAAGCGGATAATACATTGCTGTTATTCAAGTATGAGGAAGCTCACGACTAAAACAAACAACATTCCTCTTCCAGTGCTGAAACTTTTCCGTCAATCTGTACCGTACCTGAATGATGGCATACATCAGTGTGTGGAGCAGAGGGATGATGCTTTTGCGAGAGTCCCATCTCTCAGCCTGCAGAGGAGACACGCACTCAGTCAGCCGATTAGTTCTTCGGCAGAGAAATAACGTAAAAGACGTGGCGCTTGCGTTTGTTCAAATTTCATATATAAAACGATTAGTTGATTAACTCAAATTATTGTTGGCGAATAATAAATAGGGTTCATGGTCAGTCAATTCAATTCCAAATCGGTAAATATCAAATCAACCAGATAAAGCGAGCCAGACACAGATTTTGCACTCAAAGTGTTAACAGAGCCACTGCTGACATCTTGTACCTTTTCCAGCTCTTTTATCAGCACCCACACCAGAGATAAGCCGCTCGCAGGATTGTTTTGAACCTTCTTATGAAGTGTCCACCTCAGCATGCCTACACACACACACACACACACACACACACACACACACACACACACACACACACACACACACACACACACACACACACACACACACACACACACACACACACACACACACACACACACCATTAACAGGTGCAACATTTCCACGGGGCTCTCACAGACTCGCTAAATGTGTGTCTCCTTGACGGCGCTACTCTGAAATATGTCTGATGACTGAACAGCATGTTGCACAGTGGGATTAACACTAGCAGGCTGGCTTCAGGAAAAATATCTGTAGGTTTATGGGGAGGAGCTGCTTTGGATGCAGAAAAACACACACAGAAAGGCTGTGTGAAAAGTCTGTAGCAGAGAATCCAGTAAGTGTGGTGACGTCGACACACCACACATACAGATGTATTGAGCAAGCAGTGAATGTGAACGCATTGAACTGCCTTTACCATCAAGATCCAGTTAAGACCCTGTGGCATACTCAGATGATGTTGTTTGTAAGATCTCTTATATTACATGCGAGCAGAGACGGATACCAAAAAACTAAACGTCTTGACACTCGTACATTATTTCAGAGTGTTGAAGTAGATCTACTCTACCTTTGTTGAGACAGTCTTGGGGCTGCTGGTTGTCCGCTTCCCTGGGCAGCACAGCCATGACGCTGCGGTAGAGTTCTGGCTCTGGAACAATGGCCGAGCAGCCGGCTGACAAAAAAGATGAGCGGTTGAGTGTTTCAGTCTGCAAATGTACCGATGCATGTGTGCAGGAGGGAGATCCAGTGTGTGTGTGTGTGTGTGTGTGTGTGTGTGTGTTGTACGTACCTGTCGGCTCCATGCTGCACGTGCTGCTTGCGTTATCCCGGGGGGCCTTGTTGGTCATGTCTCACATGCATTGTGGGTCTATCATCTGTCAGCAGAGAGAAGAAGACACAGACAGAACGTGTCGGCCATTTTAGTCCGAGGTTCAAACGCCAAGCGGTCGGAGAGCCGGCCTCCTTTGTGGTGGCTGACCGTGGATGTGGGTTCAGCGATGACTGTTTCTCTCACATGGAATGAAGCGATTTAAAACTCTCAATAATGTGACAATAACATCATCTCGATGTGCGAGAACGTCATTGCCTCCGGTCAACATTTCATCCAGTGGAATCCAAAAGTTCAGTGTTTTTAACGGTGACACCAAGTCGGAGCCTATCGGTTGCCTCCACGCGGCTCTCAACGTGGCGTTGGCGGCTAACGGGGCTACCAGTTGTTTTTTTTGCCATCAGCTCCAACTGTTGATGAGCGCAGTGCAGCGATGCTAGTGGGGCACGCTCAAATGACACCGACCAAGAGGCCCGGCTGTGGCCTCTTGGTCGGTGTCAAACGGCACAAAGAGAAGCTTGTGTCACAACGCACACAGAGGGAGGGCGATATCATTCCATGTGCAGGCAGACATTACTCCACTATTGTAAAGAGAACCTTTACACACACACACACACACACACACCTACCGACGCACAAGGTGCAGTTGTCCCACGCTCACCCTTCCCACCGCTGTAAAAAAGTGTTCCTATAAATAACTTCAAAGCTCAACCCACTTACTTTATCTCGGGTCCCACACAGGTTTGTGAGTCACCTCTCAAACCTTTCGCAACACTAAATTCATAGTGAAATCTGCATTTATCTAAACAAAAAATAGAGAAAGAAATCACCATAATGACTCTTTTCCAATCCTTCATGATGAAATTAATACAACCAACACAAATAAGCCGCCCCAAAAACACAACACACAGCGCTTGTTGCCACAGTAACGGACCTTTCTGCAGCGTGTGAATGCAGAGGGGCGGATGATGACTTTCATGCTTTTGGGCAAATTCTTAAAACACACATTGTTTTTTTTTAAACTGCTCTGCTCCCAACATACTGACACCATCTTGATACGAGAGCTCATGGCGCTGATCACAATCTTTGTGTTAAACATAAGAAAGCCTCAGTCACAGAAACTAAACATCAGAAACCATGCTCTCTCTCGCCTAACGGAACTTGTTTGTTTCTCAGCACACCAAACAGATTGAATCAAAATGTCATCAACGTGCATCTGGAACGTCACACGAGGCAGAAAAACTGCTCCCATTATGAAAGTTTAGCCGTCAAATCCCAACAGATGTAGGAGAGGAGAGATAATAATATCATGGAGACTTACTCGGTCCTGCAGAGCTTTCCCATCCACACGCAACGCTCTCTGTACTGAAACTAACAAGTGTGACACAGACACACACGCACACACACACAGAGAGAGAGAGAGAGAGAGAGAGAGACACACACACAGGCAAGTGAGGAAAAAGTGTGTGTGGGGGGTGGGGGGGGGGGGGGGTGTTTGTTTGTGCAGGTGTCATAGAGTCATAACCTGTTTCAGTCCAGTTTCATTGCTCTCTTTCATGTTGGCGCACGCACACACGCACGCACGCACGCACGCACGCACGAACGCACGCACACACAGCGCTGAGTGGTCATTCCACAAGCTGCGTGTGTACAATGAAAGAATTGTGTGTGATGGATTAACCTCGACCCAACCCCAAAACAAAAAGCTGCGCTTTCAGAAAACGAGCAGCTAACAGCGCTGACGAACGCTGCCTGTCTGACCACACGTTTCCGGTTGCCTCTGGTGTGATCACTCTCGTCTCTTTCTGTCTGTCACCCCCCCCTCCGACTGCAAACGCAAGCACGAGAAACATACACACTGCGTTGCTATAACATGCACGTGGAAAGGGCATCCAAGTGCACCCATGTGGACTCTGGCCCACGCATTGCAAACTTACAGTTTCTACTTTTCTGATGGGAACTATTAATGCAGCGTAGGAGCTGACACTCACACACACACACACTCACACACACCCTCATACACACACACAAAGCATTTCCTCTCTGTCAGAATGAGTGGGCAGACACCACTCTATATTTAGATGGGCCAACAGGGAGAGAGAGACAGAGAGAGAGAGAGAGAGAGAGAGAGTGAACCAGAGTGACCGAGAGGCAGAGTTTAGAAAAGCTTAAAAATAGATCCATCACATCATTCACAACCTTTAAAAATAACTAGCTTGGAAAAACCACAGTCTGCAGAAAGATTTCTGAAGGAAAGCAAGCTTTTCAAAAACACAAAATAACCGTCATGCTATTTCTGTGCATCTCTTTGACACAAAGAATGTTCTAAAACACCAGGGAGTCGAGAGGGAATATGAGTTTGAACAAACGAAAACCAGAGTTGCACACACCGGGTATGTGGACACCGAGGTGAGAGCAATGCAATTCACAAGGCACGGATAATATATCTAAAAGTTAGACGTCTCCAATCAGGGTCAAATCAGCAGCAACACATCGTCTTCCATCATTTGAACAAGCCACGAGTGTTCAGGTACGGACTGACTAGAACATCCATTACTTGAACAGCACACATTGTTTCTTTGGCCACTAAACCGTCAAATGGCCAGAAAAAAGTGCTCCTAGATATAGACCACGAGCTGAAATCGCTGGCCGATGCCAAGGCCGCATGCCAGTGCAGCAAACGTCCCCTAAGACTGTTGACTATTTACGGTTGATGTGAATTGGTTCCCCGATCAGAGTTCCCTCTATGATACATATCTGTCGACACCTTCCCGGTGCATCGCGGCGGTCAGCCGGAGTCTCTCAAACAATGCGGCCCCCGGAAAAAAAAACGAAAACAAAAGCGCTCATTTCCGTTCAGGCGCAGAAATGAATAAAACAGGAAGGACCTGACAGCGGCGCGTGGAAGTGCGTTTGTACGCAGATCAAGAGAGAAGTGGTGCTGCAGTGGGGGAGGGGTTGTGTGTGTGTATGTGTGTGTGTGTGTGTGTGATTGGAAATCCCCAACCTAGCATGGTGTGTCTCATCCTCTCTTACATATAGACCTGGAGAAAGTGGAAGACCGAGGAAAGCACCTGCAGAGTTTCTTCCCCATATAGCGAGGAAGCAATACCTGAAGAAAAAATAAATAAATACAGAAGTACTTGAAGTTTCTCATAAGGAAATACATGTTGCAAACTATGTGGGCCACCATGAAATTCCTCTTCTTTTGTTTTGCTTTCTCAAGGAGATACAACAAATATGACAATATGAATGTGGATAGACAAAATTTCAAGAAAAGCTATGAGTTTACATTTGAGCCATTAATAAGTAACAAAAACAAACACCTAAAACGGTCTCCTGTCGTCTTTTTTTCATTACAACCACGCAGACACACAAAGGCTTGTGTTCACCAGAGATGTTGCTTGGAAAATAAGTCCTCCGGCATGAAAAAGCATTTGAAAAAAATGTCTGACCGAGCACAGAAACCTGAGTTGACTGAGACCAAAAGGGGACAGAAACACACACACACACACACACACACACGCACACACACATTCAAAAGTTGCAAGTACATGCCTGAAACGTTTAATTCAGTGTGAGCATCGGGGGGGATATCAATCAAAGTGATTTCCTGCATCAACATGCTAGACAATATGAGGAAGCCCTCTTCGACCGGTGAATGTGTGTGTGCGCGTGCCTGTGCACGTGTGTGTTTCTGTAAACCTGGCTGGCCTGACTGACCAGAGATTATGTTCTCCTGAGGGGCTGCATATAATAACATGATAATAAAACATATATAATAATGCTCTAAAACGAGCCACAAACAGATGAATGTGTCATTTAAAAGAAATGTCATAAATAAACTAAAAAGGAAATGTTCTGATTGGAGGAGTTGGTGTAAATATGACTTCCAGCAATCAGAGGTGTGGATGGACAAGGTGACGGTGTATGCTGCTGTGTGGAGTGTGCTAAATCCATCATCAGGCAAGAGGAAGATGTGGAGATACAAAAGGGGTTTCCCGAGGTGTGTGTGTGTGTGTGTGTGTGTGCGATCCCTTCTGTGGGGTCTGTGATGGCGATAACTGGGTTTATCGGTCCATTAGGGGTGTCAGGGGTCAGAGGATGTGGCATGTAGGCAACATGTGTGAGTTAAGGAGTTGTTAACAATAAACTCCGGTGGAACACAAATGCACTGTGCAAACAGAGCATGTTGTTTGTTCCCCGTGTGAAACGAGAAGATGATGCATTTGTCTTAAAACTTGCGTACTTCAGTAACAACAAAATTCCGTAGTTATCTTTTTCCTGAACATAACTAGTTTCGTTGCCTTAAAGTTACTAAGAATTTCACGATCTTTTCCTTCTGGTACTTAAACCTACTTAAACTTAAACCTAATTTCATGCGTTTGTTCTTATTCAAAAGACCATACGCATGTCACTAATGACACGTGTTGGTGGCTGTGGCAGGGAAAACTTTGCATAAGATATCATACGAACTGAAGTGAGGATACGTTGCAGTGAAACAGACTCACTGCTGTACATCCTACTGGGTCACACACGAGCGCGTACACACACGTGGATTCAGCGCACATTGATAATACAACGGCGTTTCTTCTTCTGCAGCCTTAAAGAAACGTTTGCAGTCAATTTGAAACACGCATGACCACTTTTCTTTAATGTCCATCAGTGTTTTTGGAATAGTGAATAGATTCATTCTTCATGCATGAAATACTTCTAAATCCGTTCTTATCGCGGATAAAATGAACAAAGCCAGCATTGTTCCCCGAGATGCAGCGGCGGCCTCGGACAGAAGGCCTGCGGATAACCAGAGAGCTGTGGGGGAACCCGGAGTGTGAATGATTCATGTTTTCGATCAATCCTCTGACTGAGTAAGAAAAGACCGTTTTGTTATAGTTTTGTTGTGACTTTGGCTTACAGCTCCTGGACAGTTTGAGAAGAGAGAAGAAATAACATGAAAAAGTCTGTGCATTGGAAAAATGTGAGGATTCCTGTGGATCGCCAGTCTCCACCACGCAGCGGACCTTATTTGTCCACAGTGGGCCCGGCGAGGCAACGCAGTAGCAGTGGTAGTGCTAAACGGTCACGGGAGGTCACTGGGTGGAAAGCGATCCAACTGCTCCAAGCACAGGATGCACCAAGTGCGTCACATAGGCATGATCAGCAGCAGAAATAGATCTGCACACACACACACACACTTGGCCTGAAGTCACGATGGGAGACTGCTTTCCAAGGAGCCCACAGGTACTGCCAAGTTTGTTTTCCTATTCCTAACTCCACGCGTCCCATGTTGGAGAGAGTCTGCGGCTGTCTGCATTTTGGGAGCTGCCGTGTGTAGTGGAGTTTAGGGCGTTTTGTAATGACGTTGTATACCGCAATGGGCGCGTGGAGCCGGCGAGGGCCAAAGCTCTCCATTGAACGAAAGTACCAAATGCAGCAGAAATAAAGCCGCCACGCCTCAACTAATTATTGTTTTGATTATTGATTGAAGGCACACACGCATTTCGTCCCCAGTGTTAAGACATGGTGGAGTCCATTGGATCCGTCTTCCGTCCAACTACGTCTTTCTGAAACCACAAAGGGGAGAAAAGGGAGACCGGGGCTTATTGAGCAGCAGGAGGAACTCCTCGACAGGCCCTCACTACCGGTTATTTGTGTCTGCAGCACAACCACCGGTCAGCTCAGTTAGTCCTCTGAAAACACAATTTGAAAACTAATTGATTGCCAAGTCTTAGGTGCATTGCGTGTGAGAGAAACCAGTTTGCAAAATCTCATTTTACTTTACCAAACTCCTTCTCTGTCCGAAGACCGAAGACTCCCTTGTGATGCACTGTGTCAGATCCACCGCTGGCCTCACGTGGGCTGACTTTACAAGGCATCCCTTTTTGATCTACTCATAGCAGATTTTGTCCTTTGCTACGGCTCAATGCTTTAATGATTATTCTTTATAAATCAAACCATCACTTTGTTGTTAACAGATTTTAATTTCGAATTCATTCGAGCAAACTGCACGTGTTTTGCGACATGTGCATAGTATTTATTAAGTACTACTTTGAAACATTCTTTCATTGTTTGAGCCGTCACTCAGGTGCACTCAGTAGAGTTCAGACCACCGCCGTCTGTGTATCTGTGTCTGCAACCAGTGGTGAGTCAGAAGGCACTCAAGGCATAATGCAGGCAATGAAAGACGTTTTGAGAGAGATGCGAGTCACCGCAACCAAGAGAGGTCTTTGAGCGTGCAGCCATGACTGGCCGCACAAAATATTGTGCTGCAGAAAGTGAGATTAGCCGTGGACAGACACAGAAGTGCACACTCGTCCGCAACACAGTTATCATAACTCGCCTGGGG